>NW_022147708.1:0-9836 GCF_901933205.1 Camarhynchus parvulus
CTTGCAAACTGATAGAAAACAGTACCTTACCACTCTCCTGCCTTTTGCATTCACATGAAAATTGCAATAGAAGGAGTTTTGGACGACTTTTGTTTTCCTTGGTGCAAAACACTCTGCAAACCTTTGTGCAACCTCTAGAACACGATAGGAGATGTTTTCTGTCCTGGCACAGTTTCTCCTTGCGAGACATAGTGGGAAAGCTTTTTGCTAAGGTGTATGTGACAAGAGACGCTAAAGACCAAGATACGGAGCTCTCCGAAGCTAAGCGCCGGTCCCGGGCGTCTTTCGGCAGAAGCCGCGCTCCGGAGCGCCACGGCGAGCAGCAAAATGCTATTTGCGTGAAGAAGCCGCATCTTCACCTCCGGTAGCCGGAGAGACCGGCATCTTCCCAAAGGCGAAGAACGAAGCGGCACAACAATGGCATTGTGTGTGCAGCTGGCAGACTGATGGAAAACAGTACCTTACCACTCTCCTGCCTTTTGCATTGACATGAATATTGCAATAGAAGGAGTTTTGGACGACTTTCTTTTCCTTGGTGCAAAACACTCTGCAAACCTTTGTGCAACCTCTAGAACACGATAGGAGATGTTTTCTGTCCTGGCACAGTTTCTCCTTGCGAGACATAGTGGGAAAGCTTTTTATAAAGTGTAGGTGACAAGAGACGCTAAAGGCGAAGAACGAAGCAGCAAAACACTGGCATTGTGGGTGCAGCTTGCAAACTGATAGAAAACAGTACCTTACCACTCTCCTGCCTTTTGCATTCATATGAATATTGCAATAGAAGGAGTTTTGGACGACTTTCTTTTCCTTGGTGCAAAACACTCTGCAAACCTTTGTGCAACCTCTAGAACACGATAGGAGATGTTTTCTGTCCTGGCACAGTTTCTCCTTGCGAGACATAGTGGGAAAGCTTTTTCTAAGGTGTAGGTGACAAGAGACGCTAAAGGCGAAGAACGAAGCAGCACAACACTGGCATTATGGGTGCAGTTTGCAAACTGATGGAAAACAGTACCTTACCACTCTCCTGCCTTTTGCATTCACATGAATATTGCAATAGAAGGAGTTTTGGACGACTTTCTTTTCCTTGGTGCAAAACACTCTGCAAACCTTTGTGCAACCTCTAGAACACGATAGGAGATGTTTTCTGTCCTGGCACAGTTTTCTCCTTGCGAGACATAGTGGGAAAGCTTTTTCTAAAGTGTAGGTGACAAAAAGAGACGCTAAAGGCCAAGAACGAAGCAGCACAACACTGGCATTGTGGGTGCAGCTTGCAAACTGATAGAAAACAGTACCTTACCACTCTCCTGCCTTTTGCATTCATATGAATATTGCAATAGAAGGAGTTTTGGACGACTTTCTTTTCCTTGGTGCAAAACACTCTGCAAACCTTTGTGCAACCTCTAGAACACGATAGGAGATGTTTTCTGTCCTGGCACAGTTTCTCCTTGCAAGACATAGTGAGAAAGCTTTTTCTAAGTTGTAGGTGAAAAGAGACGCTAAAGGCCATGAACGAAGCAGCACAACACTGGCATTGTGGGTGCAGTTTGCAAACTGATGGAAAACAGTACCTTACCACTCTCCTGCCTTTTGCATTCACATGAATATTGAAAAAGAAGGAGTTTTGGACAACTTTCTTTTCCTTGGTGCAAAACACTCTGCAAACCTTTGTGCAACCTCTAGAACACGATAGGAGATGTTTTCTGTCCTGGCACAGTTTCTCCTTGCGAGACATAGTGGGAAAGCTTTTTCTAAGGTGTAGGTGAAAAGAGATGCTAAAGGCAAAGAACGAAGCAGCACAACACTGGCATTGTGGGTGCAGTTTGCAAACTGATGGAAAAACAGTACCTTACCACTCTCCTGCCTTTTGGAATGACATGAATTTTGTAAAAGAAGGAGTTTTGGACGAGTTTATTTTCCTTGCTGCAAAACACTGTGCAAACCTTTGTGCAACCTCTAGAACACGATAGGAGATGTTTTCTGTCCTGGCACAGTTTCTCCTTGCTAGACATAGTGGGAAAGCTTTTTGCTAAGTTGTAGGTGACAAGAGACGCTAAAGGCCAAGAACGAAGCAGCACAACACTGGCATTGTGGATGCAGCTTGCAAACTGATGAAAAACAGTACCTTACCACTCTCCTGCCTTTTGCATTCACATTAAAATTGGAATAGAAGGAGTTTTGGACGACTTTGTTTTCCTTGGTGCAAAACACTCTGCAAACCTTTGTGCAACCTCTAGAACACGATAGGAGATGTTTTCTGTCCTGGCACAGTTTCTCCTTGCGAGACATAGTGGGAAAGCTTTTTGCTAAGGTGTATGTGACAAGAGAGGCTAAAGACCAAGATACGGAGCTCTCCAAAGCTAAGCGCCCGGTCCCCGGCGTGAATTTTCGGCAGAAAGGAGTTTCTCGAGCGCGACGCCGCAAAGCGGCACAATGCTCTTTGCGTGAAGAAGCCGCTTCTTCGCCTCCGGTAGCCGGAGAGAGCGGGATCTTCCCAAAGGCGAAGAACGAAGCGGCACAACAATGGCATTGTGTGTGCAGCTGGCAGACTGATAGAAAACAGTACCTTACCACTCTCCTGCCTTTTGCATTGACATGAATATTGAAAAAGAAGGAGTTTTGGACGACTTTCTTTTCCTTGGTGCAAAACACTCTGCAAACCTTTGTGCAACCTCTAGAACACGATAGGAGATGTTTTCTGTCCTGGCACAGTTTTTCCTTGGGAGACATAGTGGGAAAGCTTTTTCTAAGGTGTACGTGACAAGAGACGCTTAAAGGCTAAAGACGAAGCAGCACACACTGGCATCTGGGTGCAATTTTGCAAACTGCGCGGTCAGTACCTTACCACTCTCCTGCCTTTTGCATTCACATGAATATTGCAATAGAAGGAGTTTTGGACGACGCGACGCTTGGTGCAAAACACAATGCTTTTTGCAACCTCTAGAAGAAGAGATGTTTTCTGTCCTGGCACAGTTTCTCCCGGGAATAGTGAGAAAGCGGCATCTTCCCAAATGCTAAAGAACGAAGCAGCACAACACTGGCATTGTGGGTGCAGCTTGCAAACTGATAGAAAACAGTACCTTACCACTCTCCTGCCTTTTGCATTCACATGAATATTGCAATAGAAGGAGTTTTGGACGACTTTCTTTTCCTTGGTGCAAAACACTCTGCAAACCTTTGTGCAACCTCTAGAACACGATAGGAGATGTTTTCTGTCCTGGCACAGTTTCTCCTTGCGAGACATAGTGGGAAAGCTTTTTCTAAGATGTAGGTGACAAGAGACGCTAAAGGCCAAGAACGATGCAGCACAACACTGGCATTGTGGGTGCAGCTTGCAAACTGATAGAAAACAGTACCTTACCACTCTCCTGCCTTTTGCATTCACATGAATATTGCAATAGAAGGAGTTTTGGAACGAGTTTTTTTTTCCTTGGTGCAAAACACTCTGCAAAATTTGTGCAACCTCTAGAACACGATAGGAGATGTTTTCTGTCCTTGCGAGACATAGTGAGAAACCTGTAGGTAGAAAACAAGAACGAAGCAGCACAACACTGGCATTTGGGTGCAGTTTGCAAACTGGAAAACAGTACCTTTCTCCTGCCTTTTGCATTCACATGAAAATTGCAATAGAAGAAGTTTTGGACGACTTTCTTTTCCTTGGTGCAAAACACTCTGCAAACCTTTGTGCAACCTCTAGAACACGATAGGAGATGTTTTCTGTCCTGGCACAGTTTCTCCTTGCGAGACATAGTGGGAAAGCTTTTTGCTAAGTTGTAGGTGACAAGAGACGCTAAAGGCCAAGAACGAAGCAGCACAACACTGGCATTGTGGGTGCAGCTTGCAAACTGATAGAAAACAAAACCTTACCACTCTCCTGCCTTTTGCATTCACATTAAAATTGCAATAGAAGGAGTTTTGGACGACTTTTTTTCCTTGCTGCAAAACACTGTGCAAACCTTTGTGCAACCTCTAGAACACGATAGGAGATGTTTTCTGTCCTGGCACAGTTTCTCCTTGCTAGACATAGTGGGAAAGCTTTTTGCTAAGTTGTAGGTGACAAGAGACGCTAAAGGCCAAGAACGAAGCAGCACAACACTGGCATTGTGGATGCAGCTTGCAAACTGATGAAAAACAGTACCTTACCACTCTCCTGCCTTTTGCATTCACATTAAAATTGGAATAGAAGGAGTTTTGGACGACTTTGTTTTCCTCGGTGCAAAACACTCTGCAAACCTTTGTGCAACCTCTAGAACACGATAGGAGATGTTTTCTGTCCTGGCACAGTTTCTCCTTGCGAGACATAGTGGGAAAGCTTTTTGCTAAGGTGTATGTGACAAGAGAGGCTAAAGACCAAGAGATACGGAGCTCTCGAAGCTAAAGCGCCGGTCCCGGCGTCTTTTCGGCAGAAAGCCGGCCCGAGCGCGACGGCGAGCAGCAAAATGCTATTTGCGTGAAGAAGCCGCATCTTCGCCTCCGGTAGCCGGAGAGACCGGCATCTTCCCAAAGGCGAAGAACGAAGCGGCACAACAATGGCATTGTGTGTGCAGCTGGCAGACTGATGGAAAACAGTACCTTACCACTCTCCTGCCTTTTGCATTCACATGAATATTGCAATAGAAGGAGTTTTGGACGACTTTCTTTTCCTTGGTGCAAAACACTCTGCAAACCTTTGTGCAACCTCTAGAACACGATAGGAGATGTTTTCTGTCCTGGCACAGTTTCTCCTTGCGAGACATAGTGGGAAAGCTTTTTATAAAGTGTAGGTGACAAGAGACGCTAAAGGCGAAGAAGGAAGCAGCAAAACACTGGCATTGTGGGTGCAGCTTGCAAACTGATAGAAAACAGTACCTTACCACTCTCCTGCCTTTTGCATTCATATGAATATTGCAATAGAAGGAGTTTTGGACGACTTTCTTTTCCTTGGTGCAAAACACTCTGCAAACCTTTGTGCAACCTCTAGAACACGATAGGAGATGTTTTCTGTCCTGGCACAGTTTCTCCTTGCGAGACATAGTGGGAAAGCTTTTTCTAAGGTGTAGGTGACAAGAGACGCTAAAGGCCAAGAACGAAGCAGCACAACACTGGCATTATGGGTGCAGTTTGCAAACTGATGGAAAACAGTACCTTACCACTCTCCTGCCTTTTGCATTCACATGAATATTGCAATAGAAGGAGTTTTGGACGACTTTCTTTTCCTTGGTGCAAAACACTCTGCAAACCTTTGTGCAACCTCTAGAACACGATAGGAGATGTTTTCTGTCCTGGCACAGTTTCTCCTTGCGAGACATAGTGGGAAAGCTTTTTCTAAGGTGTAGGTGACAAGAGACGCGCTAAGAACGAAGCAGCACAACACTGGCATTGTGGGTGCAGTTTGCAAACTGATGGAAAACAGTACCTTACCACTCTCCTGCCTTTTGCATTCACATGAATATTGCAATAGAAGGAGTTTTGGACGACTTTCTTTTCCTTGGTGCAAAACACTCTGCAAACCTTTGTGCAACCTCTAGAACACGATAGGAGATGTTTTCTGTCCTGGCACAGTTTCTCCTTGGAGACATAGTGGGAAAGTTTTTTTTCTAAGGTGTAGGTGACAAGAGACGCTAAAGGCCAAGAACGAAAGCACAACACTGGCATTGTGTGTGCAGCTTGCAAACTGATAAAAACAGTACCTTACCACTCTCCTGCCTTTTGCATTCACATGAATATTGCAATAGAAGGAGTTTTGGACGACTTTCTTTTCCTTGGTGCAAAACACTCTGCAAACCTTTGTGCAACCTCTAGAACACGATAGGAGATGTTTTCTGTCCTGGCACAGTTTCTCCTTGCGAGACATAGTGGGAAAGCTTTTTTCTAAGGTGTAGGTGAAAAGAGACGTAAAGACAAGAACGAAGCAGCAAACACTGGCATTGTGGGTGCAGTTTGCAAACTGATGGAAAACAGTACCTTACCACTCTCCTGCCTTTTGCATTCACATGAATATTGTAATAGAAGGAGTTTTTGGACGACTTTCTTTTCCTTGGTGCAAAACACTCTGCAAACCTTTGTGCAACCTCTAGAACACGATAGGAGATGTTTTCTGTCCTGGCACAGTTTCTCCTTGCGAGACATAGTGGGAAAGCTTTTTTCTAAGGTGTAGGTGACAAGAGACGCTAAAGGCCAAGAACGAAGCAGCACAACACTGGCATTGTGGGTGCAGCTTGCAAACTGATAGAAAACAGTACCTTACCACTCTCCTGCCTTTTGCATTCACATGAATATTGCAATAGAAGGAGTTTTGGACGACTTTCTTTTCCTTGGTGCAAAACACTCTGCAAACCTTTGTGCAACCTCTAGAACACGATAGGAGATGTTTTCTGTCCTGGCACAGTTTCTCCTTGCGAGACATAGTGGGAAAGCTTTTGCTAAGGTGTAGGTGACAAGAGACGCTAAAGGCGAAGAACGAAGCAGCACAACACTGGCATTGTGGGTGCATTTTGCAAACTGATAGAAAACAGTACCTTACCACTCTCCTGCCTTTTGCATTCACATGAATATTGCAAAGAAGGAGTTTTCCGTTTCTTTTCCTTGGTGCAAAACACTCTGCAAACCTTTGTGCAACCTCTAGAACACGAAGGAGATGTTTTCTGTCCTGGCACAGTTTCTCCTTGCGAGACATAGTGGGAAAGCTTTTTCTAAGGTGTAGGTGACCCAAAGGCTAAAAGAACGAAGCAGCACAACACTGGCATTGTGGGTGCAGCTTGCAAACTGATAGAAAACAGTACCTTACCACTCTCCTGCCTTTTGCATTCACATGAATATTGCAATAGAAGGAGTTTTGGACGACTTTTTTTTCCTTGGTGCAAAACACTCTGCAAACCTTTGTGCAACCTCTAGAACACGATAGGAGATGTTTTCTGTCCTGGCACAGTTTTCTCCTTTGCGAGACATAGTGGGAAAGCTTTTTGCTAAGTTTTAGGTGACAAGAGACGCTAAAAAGAACTAAGCAGCACAACACTGGATTGTGGGTGCAGTTTGCAAAGATGGAAAACAGTACCGGTACCCTCTCCTGCCTTTTGCATTCACATTAAAATTGCAATAGAAGGAGTTTTGGACGACTTTCTTTCCTTGGTGCAAAACACTCTGCAAACCTTTTTGCAACCTCTAGAACACGAAGGAGATGTTTTCTGTCCTGGCACAGTTTCTCCCGAGACATAGTGGGAAATCTTTTCCCAAAGGTGTAGGTGACAAGAGAGCTAAAGGCTTAAGAACGAAGCAGCACAACACTGGCATTGTGGGTGCAGCTTGCAAACTGATAGAAAACAGTACCTTACCACTCTCCTGCCTTTTGCATTCACATGAATATTGAAAAAGAAGGAGTTTTGGACGACTTTCTTTTCCTTGCTGCAAAACACTCTGCAAACCTTTGTGCAACCTCTAGAACACGATAGGAGATGTTTTCTGTCCTGGCACAGTTTCTCCTTGCGAGACATAGTGGGAAAGCTTTTTGCTAAGTTGTAGGTGACAAGAGACGCTAAAGGCCAAGAACGAAGCAGCCAAACACTGGCATTGTGGGTGCAGCTTGCAAACTGATAGAAAACAGTACCTTACCACTCTCCTGCCTTTTGCATTCACATTAAAATTGGAATAGAAGGAGTTTTGGACGACTTTGTTTTCCTTGGTGCAAAACACTCTGCAAACCTTTGTGCAACCTCTAGAACACGATAGGAGATGTTTTCTGTCCTGGCACAGTTTCTCCTTTGCGAGACATAGTGGGAAAGCTTTTTGCTAAGGTGTATGTGACAAGAGACGCTAAAGACCAAGATACGGAGCTCTCCGAAGCTAAGCGCCGGTCCCGGGCGTCTTTCGGCAGAAGCCGCGCTCCGGAGCGCACGGCGAGCAGCAAAATGCTATTTGCGTGAAGAAGCCGCATCTTCACCTCCGGTAGCCGGAGAGACCGGCATCTTCCCAAAGGCGAAAACAAAGCGGCACAACACTGGCATTGTGTGTGCAGCTGGCAAACTGATGGAAAACAGTACCTTACCACTCTCCTGCCTTTTGCATTGACATGAATATTGCAATAGAAGGAGTTTTGGACGACTTTCTTTTCCTTGGTGCAAAACACTCTGCAAACCTTTGTGCAACCTCTAGAACACGATAGGAGATGTTTTCTGTCCT
Source organism: Camarhynchus parvulus (assembly GCF_901933205.1). Lineage (NCBI taxonomy): Eukaryota > Metazoa > Chordata > Aves > Passeriformes > Thraupidae > Camarhynchus > Camarhynchus parvulus. The sequence goes on from NW_022147708.1 coordinate 8,152, forward strand.
GGCACAGTTTCTCCTTGCGAGACATAGTGGGAAAGCTTTTTATAAAGTGTAGGTGACAAGAGACGCTAAAGGCGAAGAACGAAGCAGCAAAACACTGGCATTGTGGGTGCAGCTTGCAAACTGATAGAAAACAGTACCTTACCACTCTCCTGCCTTTTGCATTCATATGAATATTGCAATAGAAGGAGTTTTGGACGACTTTCTTTTCCTTGGTGCAAAACACTCTGCAAACCTTTGTGCAACCTCTAGAACACGATAGGAGATGTTTTCTGTCCTGGCACAGTTTCTCCTTGCGAGACATAGTGGGAAAGCAAGATTTTTTCTAAGGTGTAGGTGACAAGAGGCGCTAAAAGGCTTAAGAAACGAAGCAGCACAACACTGGCATTATGGGTGCAGTTTGCAAACTGATGGAAAACAGTACCTTACCACTCTCCTGCCTTTTGCATTCACATTAAAATTGCAATAGAAGGAGTTTTGGACGACTTTCTTTTCCTTGGTGCAAAACACTCTGCAAACCTTTGTGCAACCTCTAGAACACGATAGGAGATGTTTTCTGTCCTGGCACAGTTTCTCCTTGCGAGACATAGTGGGAAAGCTTTTTATAAAGTGTAGGTGACAAGAGACACTAAAGGCGAAGAACGAAGCAGCACAACACTGGCATTGTGGGTGCAGCTTGCAAACTGATAGAAAACAGTACCTTACCACTCTCCTGCCTTTTGCATTCATATGAATATTGCAATAGAAGGAGTTTTGGACGACTTTCTTTTCCTTGGTGCAAAACACTCTGCAAACCTTTGTGCAACCTCTAGAACACGATAGGAGATGTTTTCTGTCCTGGCACAGTTTCTCCTTGCGAGACATAGTGGGAAAGCTTTTTGCTAAGGTGTATGTGACAAGAGACGCTAAAGACCAAGATACGGAGCTCTCACTGGCTAGCGCCCGTCCCATTTTCTTTCGGCAGAAGCAGCCCGACCGCTCCTGCCTTTTGCAGCAAAATGAATTTGCAATAGAAAGAGTTTTGGACGATTTTCTTGGTGCAAAACACCTCCTTTTTGCAACCTCTAGAACACGATAGGAGATGTTTTCTGTCCTGGCATTTTCCCAAAGTGGGGCTTTTTTAAAAGGTGAACGGCGAAGGCACAACAATGGCATTGTGTGTGCAGCTGGCAAACTGATGGAAAACAGTACCTTACCACTCTCCTGCCTTTTGCATTCACATGAATATTGCAATAGAAGGAGTTTTGGACGACTTTCTTTTTTCCTTGGTGCAAAACACTCTGCAAACCTTTGTGCAACCTCTAGAACACGATATAGGAGATGTTTTCTGTCCTGGCACAGTTTCTCCTTGCGAGACATAGTGGGAAAGCTTTTTATAAAGTGTAGGTGACAAGAGACGCTAAAGGCTTAAGAACGAAGCAGCAAAACACTGGCATTGTGGGTGCAGCTTGCAAACTGATAGAAAACAGTACCTTACCACTCTCCTGCCTTTTGCATTCATATGAACCTGCCTTTGCATTCACATGAATATTGCAATAGAAGGAGTTTTGGACGACTTTCTTTTCCTTGGTGCAAAACACTCTGCAAACCTTTGTGCAACCTCTAGAACACGATAGGAGATGTTTTCTGTCCTGGCACAGTTTCTCCTTACGAGACATAGTGGGAAAGTTTTTTATAAAGTGTAGGTG
>NW_022147709.1:0-9735 GCF_901933205.1 Camarhynchus parvulus
TATCTATCCCGGTGTACCCAGGTGTGCCATTACCTGTCCCAGGTGTGCGTTATCTATCCCATGTGTGTTATCTATCCCAGGTGTGTGTTATCTATCTCAGGTGTGCGTTATCTATCTGAGGTGTGCGTTATCTATCCCAGGTGTACCCAAGTGTGCGTTATCTATCCCAGGTGTACCCAGGTGTGTGTTATCCATCCCAGGTGTGTGTTATCTATCCCAGGTGTGCGTTATCCATCCCAGGTGTGTGTTATCTATCCCAGGTGTGTGTTATCTATCCCAGGTGTACCCAGGTGTGCCATTACCTGTCCCAGGTGTGCCATTACCTGCAGCAGGTCCCTCACTCTCAGGTAGATCCCCGTCACTCTAAGCCCCTCCCCTCCAGGAGCCGCCTTGGGGAGCGGGCCCCCCCCACACCTGGGGGAGGGGCGGGGTCACCGAGGGGTCATCACAGGGTCATGGGGGGATCAAGGGTCATGAGGGGGTGAGGGGTCATGGAAGGGTCACAGGGGGTCAGGGGTCACCGCGGGTCACTGAGGGGTCATGGAGGGGTCAGGGGACATGAGGAGGTCATGGTAGGGTCATGGAGGGGTCAGGGGTAATTTGGGGGGTCATGGAAGGGTCACGGAGGGTCAGGGGTCACAGTGGGGTCAGGGGTCACAGGGCTCAGCCCACCTGGTCCTGCCAGGGGTCCCGGGGTCAGGGGCTGTTTGGGGCTGGGCCCGGCGGGGAAATGGGGGTCAGAGACCCCAAAATCACCCCAAAATAGCCCCAAATAGCCCCAAATAGCCCAAAATAGCCCAAAATGGCCAAAAATCGCCCAAAATCACCCCAAATCACCCAAAATAGCCCCAAATAGCCCAAAATAGCCAAAAATCACCCAAAAGAACCCAAAATAGCCCAAAATAACCCAAAATCACCCCAAATCACCCAAAATAGCCCAAAATAGCCCAAAATAGCCCAAAATAGCCAAAAATCGCCCAAAATCACCCCAAATCACCCAAAATAGCCCAAAAATCACCCAAAATAAACCTAAAATAACCCCTGAGATCCCCAAATTACCCCAAATAGCCCCAAAACAACCCAAAATAGCCCAAAATCACCCAAAATCACCCCAAAATAACCCAAAATAGCTCAAAATCACCCAAAAGAACCCAAAAGAACCCAAAAGAACCCAGAAGAACCCAGAAGAACCCAAAAATAGCCCAAAATAACCAGAAATAACCCCAAATAACTGCAGGGACCCCAAAATAAACCCTGAAAACCCCATCGGCCCAGCACCCCCAAAAATCGCCCAGGACCCCCCAAAATCCGCCCCAAACTCCCCCAAATTCCCCCCGTACCGGGGTCTCCGGTCGCCATTTGGGGGTCCCGGAGCTGGGGGGGGGGCACGGGGGGTCAGGGGGGGCTCGGGGGGCCCAACCCCCCCAGGACCCCCCAAATTTACCCCTGGAAACCCCAAAATCCCCAAATCTCCCCCCAAAATTCCCCAAATTTCCCCCCAAGGACCCCCAGATTCTCCCCCAGGAACCCCCAAATCCCCCAAATTTCACCCCCAAATTCCCTCAGGACGCTCAAGTCCCCCCAAATTTCATCATTAAATTCCCCCAGGACCCCCAAATATCCCAGGTTCACACCCCCAAATTCCCCCAAATTTTACCCCCAAATTCCCCAGGAACCCCAAATCCCCAAATTTGACCGCAAATCCTCAAATTCTCACCCCAAATTCATCCGCCAGGAACCCCAAATGATTTCACCCCCAAATTCCCCAGGAACCCCAAATCCCCAAATTTGACCGCAAATCCTCAAATTTGACCCCAAATCCCCCCAAATTTCGCCCCATATTCCCAGGACCCCCAAATCCCCCACATTTCACCCCAAATTCCGCCCCAGGAGCCCCCCCAAAGTCGGCGGCTTGCCGCCCCTGGCCCCGCCCCCGTCGCTATGGCAACGGGACGCTCCGGCGCTGATTGGCCGAGCCGCCGCACTCCAAGATGGCGGCGCCCGCGAGAAAAGGGAAACGCCTCACTCAAAATGGCGGCAGCCACGGCAGAGACCGGAAGTTCCGCCCTGTTCTATTTCCGGTTCCGCCCTGTGGGGCTGAGGCGCGCAGTGAGCCGGAGAGGTGCGGGGGAGCCTGGGGAGATTTTGGGATTTTGGGGCTTTTGGGGGCTTTTTGGGGATTTTGGGGTTTGAGAGGGATCTGAGGGGTTTTGGGGGTTTGGAAGGGATTTATGGGTTTTAAGGATTTTGGGGGGGATTTGGGGGATTGTCGGGGATCTGAGGGGTTGTGAGGGGGTCCTGAGGGGTTTGGGGGGTTAAAGGAAATTTTGGGGAGATTTGAGGATTTTGGGGTTCTGAAGGGATTTGGGGTTTCATGGGAGTCTCTGAGCGGGATTTTGGGGGCTTGAAGGGGATTTTGGGGGGGTCTGAGGGATTTAAATGATTTTGGGGTTGGATGGAGATTTTGGGGATTTAAAAGGGATTTTAGGGGGATTTTGGGGATTTAAAAGGGATTTTGGGGGCTCTGAGGGAGATTCGAGGGGTTTGGGTGGGGTTTAAAGCGGATTTTGGAGGGATTTTGGGGGGATTTTGGAAGGTGGGATGTGAGAGGTTTGAGGGGCTTTAAAATGGGTCCTGAGGGGTTTTAAAGGAGAATTTGGGGGCGGTTTAAAGGGAATTTGAGGGGATTTTGGGATTTTTTTGGGGGTCTGAAGGGGTTTTTGAGGGTTTAAAAAGGGATTTTGGGGGGAGTTTTGGGGATTTTCGGGGGGTTTGAGAGGGATCTGAGGGGTTTGGGGGTTTTGAGGGTCCGAAGGGAATTTGAGGGGGTTGGGGGCGATTTTGGGGGCTTTAATGGGGGTCCTGAGGGGGATTTTTGGGGAGATATTCGGGATTTTGGGGGTTTAAAGGGATTTTGGGGGGGCTCTGAAGAGAGATCTGAGGGTTTTGGGGGATTTGGGGCTTTGATGGAGATTTTGGGGGTCCTGAGGGGATTTTGGGGGTGCTTGAAGGGATTTGGGGGAGATTTTGGGGGATTTTGGGCGTTCTGAAGGGAGATTTGAGGATTGGGGGCGTTTAAAGGGAACTTTTGGGGAGATTTGAGGATTTTTGGGGTCCTGAGGGGATTTTTGGGGGTTCAGAGGGAATTTGGGGATTTTGGGGATTTTTGGGGGGTCTGAGAGGGATCTGAGGGGTTTGGGGGGCGATTTGGGGGTTTAGCAGGGGTTTTGAGGGGATTTTGGGGATTTGAGGGGTTTAAAGATGGTCCTGAAGAGTTTGGGTGGATTTTGGGGGTTCAAAGGAGATTTTGGGGTTCAAAGGGAGATTTTGGGGGTTTGAAGTAGGATCTGAGGGGTTTGGGGCGGATTTTTAAGGGGTCCCGAGGGGTTTGGGGCAATTTGGGGATTTTGGGGGATTTGAGGGGTTTGGGGGCCATTTTGGGGCTTTAATGGGGGTTTAAAAAGAATTTTGGGGGTTTAAAGGGGATTTTTGGGGAGATTTTTGGGATTTGGGGGTTTAAAAGGGATTTTTGGGGAGATTTTTGGGATTTTGGGGGTTTAAAAGGGATTTTGGGGGAGATTTTTGGGATTTTGGGGGGTTTAAAGGGATTTTGGGGGAGATTTTTTTTGGGATTTTGGGGGTTTAAAGGGATTTTTGGGGAGATTTTTGGGATTTTGGGGGTTTAAAGGGATTTTGGGGGAGATTTTTGGGATTTTGGGGGTTTAAAGGGATTTTTGGGGAGATTTTTGGGATTTTGGGGGTTTAAAAGGGATTTTGGGGGAGATTTTTTGGGATTTTGGGGGTTTAAAAGGGATTTTTGGGGGCGATTTTGGGATTTTGGGGGTTTAAAGGGGATTTTGAGGGGTCTGAAGGGGATCGGAGGGGTTTGGGTGGGTTTTAAAGGGGATTTTGGGGGATTTTGGGGAATTTGAGGATTTTTGGGGATTTGACATTTTTGGGGGATTTTTGGGGTGAATTTTTTGGAACTTGGGGTGGATTTGGGGGATTTTGGGGTGGATTTAAGAGAATTTGGGGTGAATTTAAGGGAATTTGGGGATTTTTGGGGCGGATTTAAGGGAATTCGGGGGATTTTTGGGGTGAATTTAAGGAATTTGGGGGTTAATTTAAGGAATTTGGGGATTTTTGGGGGTGGATTTAAGAGAATTTGGGGTGAATTTAAGGGAATTTGGGGGATTTTGGGGCGGATTTAAGGGAATTCAGGGGATTTTGGGGTGAATTTAAGGGAATTTGGGGTTAATTTAAGGGAATTTGGGGGATTTTGGGGTGATTTAAGGGAATTTGGGGATTTTGGGGTGAATTTTTGGGATTTGGGAGGATTTGATGGATTTTGAGGTGGATTTGGGGCATTTTTGGGGCTTTCTCGGAATTTGGGGTGGATGTGATGGATTTGGCAGTGGGGGATTGGAGGGATTTTGGGGTGAATTTTTGGGAATTTGGGGTGGATTTGGGGAATTTTGGGGTGGATTTAAGGGATTTTGAGGGAATTTGGGATGAATTTAAGGGAATTGGGGTGGATTTGGGGGATTTTGGTGCGAATTTAAGGGAATTTGGGGGATTTTGGGGTGAATTTTTTGGGATTTCGGGGATTTTGGGGTGAATTTTTTTGGAATTTGGGGTGGATTTGGGGAATTGTGGGGTTAATTTTTTGGGATTTGGGAGGATTTGATGGAATTTGAGGCGGATTTGGGGCATTTTGGGGCGAATTTAAGGGAATTTGGGGGATTTTGGGGTGAATTTTTTGGAATTTGGGGTGGATTTGGGGGATTTTGGGGTGAATTTTTTGGAATTTGGGGTGAATTTAAGGGAATTTGGGATGGATTTTGGGGTGAATTCTTTGGAATTTGGGGTGAATTTTTTGGAATTTGGGGTGGATTTAAGGGATTTTGGGGTGAGTTTAAGGGAATTTGGGGGATTTTGGGGTGAATTTTTTGGAATTTGGGGTGGATTTAAGGGAATTTGGGGTGAATTTAAGGGAATTTGGGATGGATTTTGGGGTGAATTTTTTGGAATTTGGAGTGAATTTTTTGGAATTTGGGGTGGGATTTGGGGGGATTTTGGGGTGAGTTTAAGGAATTTGGGGGATTTGGGATGAATTTTTTGGAATTTGGGGTGAATTTTGGAATTTGGGGAATTTTGGGGTTTTGGGATTTTGGGGGGGAATTTGGGATGGATTTTGGGGTGGATTTTTTGGAATTTGGGGAATTTTGGGGTTTTTGGGGCAAATTTAAGGGAATTTGGGATGGATTTTGGGGTGGATTTTTTGGAATTTGGGGAATTTTGGGGTTTTTGGGGTGAGTTTAAGGGAATTTGGGGGAATTTGGGGTGGATTTGTGGGATTTTGGGGTGGATTTGTGGGAATTGGGGTGGATTTGGGTTCCGTGCCTCAGTTTCCCCAGCCATGCTGGCCCTGGGCTGCTGCTGCCCTGGCCCCTGGCCGGGACCCCGAGGTGACGGTGGAGGGAGGGGTGGCCCTGAGCGTGAGTGACCCCAAAACCCCAAAATTCACCCAAAAAAAATCATCCTGGTCCCAAAACCCCAAATTCCCTGAAATTCACCCCAAATGGGGAAAAATTCACCCAAAATTCCCCGAAATTCACCCAAAATTCCCTGAAATTCACCCAAAATCCCGCCCGAAATTCACCGAAATTCACCAAATTCGCCAAAAAATTCACCTAAAAATTCACCCAAAATTCCCCCGAATTCACCCGAAATTCACCCAAAATCCCACCCGAAATTCACCCAAATTCACCTGGGACCCCAAAATTGAGGTGATGGGGGTCTGAGCTGTGAGTGACCCCAAAAACCCCAAAAATCACCCCCAAAAATCATCCTGGTCTGAAAAACCCCAAATCCCCAAAAATTCGCCCAAAATTGGGGCCAAAATTCACCAAAAATTCACCCAAAATTCACCCAAAATTCACCCAAAATCCCACCCAAAATGGGGTGAACCCAAAAATTGGGGAATTCAACCAAAATTCACCCGAAATTCACCCAAAATTCACCCAAAATCCCACCCAAAATTCACCCAAAATTCACCCGAAATTCACCCGAAATTCACCCAAAATTCACCCAAAATCCCACCCAAAATTCACCCAAAATCCCACCCGAAATTCACCCAAAATTCACCCAAAATTCACCCGAAATTCACCCAAAATCCCACCCAAAATTCACCCAAAATTCACCCAAAATCCCACCCAAAATTCACCCAAAAATTCCACCCGAAAAAAATGGAAATTCACCCAAAATTCACCCAAAATTCACCTGGGACCCAAAATTGTGACGGTGCCCCCTGAGCGTGAGGACCCCAAAACCCCAAAAAAATCACCCCCAAAAAATCATCCTGGTCTGAAAAACCCCAAATCCACCCAAAAATTCACCCCCAAATCCCCCAAAACCCCTCAAATTTCCCCAAATGTCTCCAAGCCCCCCAAAAATCCCCAAATTTCCCCAATCCCCCCCAAACCCCCCAATTTCCCCCTAAAAATTCCCTCAAACTCCCCCCAAATTCCCCCAAATCTGCCCAAAATTGGGATAAAACCCCCAAATGGGGAGAAATTCCCCTAAATTCCCCAAATCCCCCCAAATCCCAAAATTTCCCCCCAATCCCCAAATTTCCCCCAAACTGCATTATCGCCCCAAAATTCCCCTAAATGGGACCTCCAAAATTCCCCAAAAAACCCCCCAGATTTCCCCCAAAATCCCAAAATTTGCCCAAATCCCCCCAAAATTTGCCCCAAATTTCCCCCAAAATCCCCCCCCAAATTTGCCCCCAAATCCCCCCAAATTTCCTTCAGCTCTTCCCCAAATCCCCTAAATTTCCCCTCAAATCCCCCAAACTCCCCCCATTTCCCCAAATCTCCCCCAAATTTGGGAGAAAACCTCCCAAAACCCCCAGTTCCCCCAAATCCCCAGATTTGCCCAAATCCCCAAAAATTTGCCCCAAATCCCCCAAATTTTTCCTTCAGCTCTTCCCCAAATTTTCCCCTAAAATCCCCCAAACCCCCCCCAAATCTCCCCAAAATTCCCCCCAAAAACCCCCAACCCCCAGTTTCCCCAAAATCCAAAAAATGGGGGCCGACAAATCCCAAAAATTTCCTTCAGCTCTTCCCCAGTTTGGGACCCTAAAAATTCCCCAAATTTCCCCCAAACTTTCAACCCCCAGTTCCCCCAAATTTTTCCCCAAACTTTTCCCCCCAAATTGGGGTTTTTCCCAAGTTTCTCCCCCAAATCCCCCCAAATTTTCCCTGGGACCCCCAAATTTGCCCCAAAACTCCCCCAAATTTCATTCAGCTCTTCCCTCAATTTGGGGAGAAAATCCCCAAAACCCCCCCAAATCCCCCAAACTCCCCCAACCCCCAAACTTTGGGGTCCCCAAAACCCCCAAAAAACCCCCAAACTCCCCCAACCCCCCAGTGGGGGAAAAAACCCCCAGATTTCCCCAAATCCCCAAATTTGCCCCAAAAACTCCCCCAAAATTCCTTCAGTCATCCCAAAAATTTGGGAGAAAAATCCCCCCAGAGAATCCCCCAAAATCCCCCCAAAAAAATCCCCAAATTTCCCCAAATTTCCCCCAAACCTCCCCAACCCCCCAGTTCCCCCCAAAATCCCCAGATTTGCCCAAATTCCCCTGATTTGCCCCAAAAATCCCCCCAGGCTGCCGTTCTCGACCCCGGAGGCCGCTCCCCTGCCTGGGACGGCCCAAAAATGGCCCGTCGCCAAAGCTGGGGTCCAAAAATGTTTATTAATGGGACTGCCAGGATGGGTCTGACGAGCCTGGGGCCCCCAGAACCCCAAAAATCACCCCAAAAAATGGACCTCGCACCCCCAAAACCCCCTGGGCCAAAATGGGAACCAAAAAACCCCAAAACTGCCCCCAAAACCCCAAAATGCGACTGCAACCCCGGGTCTGACGAGAGGTGCCCCCAGAACCCCAAAAATCACCCCAAAATGGACTCGGCACCCCCAAAAACCCCCAGGGCAGTGGGAACCCCAAAACCCCAAACTGCCCCCAAAATCCACACCAGAACTGCCCCCAAAACCGACCCCAAAACCAAAAAGGGAATCCCAAAAATTCACCCCAGAACTGCCCCAGGGAACCCAAAAATTGCCCCAAAACCCCCAAAACTGCGACTGCAGGGACCTCCAAAAAGCTTGGTGGGCCCCCAGAACCCCAAAAATCACCCCCAAAATGGACTCGGCACCCCAAAACCCCCCAGGGCATTGGGAACCCCAAAAAACCCCAAACTGCCCCAAAACCCCAAAGCAAATCCCAAAATCCCCCAGAACTGCCCCAGAAACCCCAAAACTGCACTGCAGGGACGGTCGAAAACGAGCTGGGGTGCATCCCCAGAACCCCAAAAATCACCCCAAAAATGGACTCGCACCCCAAAATGGGAGAGGGCAATGGGCACCCCAAAACCCCAAAACTGCCCCAAAACCCCAAAACCCAAAAAACTGCCCCAGAGACCCCAAAAACCCCAAAGGGAATCCCAAAATCCTGGGGACCCCAGAACTGGGGACTGAGGGACACCCCAAACCAGCCTGGACAGGCCCTCAAAATGGGGAAAAAAACCCCAAAAAATGGACTCGGCACCCCAAAAACCCCCAGGGCAGTGGGAACCCCAAAACCCCCAAAACTGCCCCAAAATCCACCCCAAAACCCCAAAACTGCCCCCCAAAATCCACCCCAAAACTGCCCAGAACCCCAAACAGGGAACCCCAGAACTGTAAACTGCAATTTGGGTCCAAAAACAAAATGGGCCCCAGAACCCCAAAAATCACCCCAGAAATCCTCTCGGCACCCCAAAAACCCCAAGGGCGGTGGGACCCCAGAAACCCCAAAACTGCCCAAAAATCCACCCCAAAACCCCAAAACTGCCCCCAAAATCCCCCCCAAAACCCCAAAACTGCCCCCCAAAATCCACCCCCCAGAAGTCCCCAAAACAGCCCAAAAAAAAAATTTGGGAAGAAAAAATCTTCACCCCAGAAGCCCCAAAACCCCAAAACTGGGAGAAAAAACCCCAAAACTGCCCCAAAAGCCCTCGCCCCAAAAACCCCAAAAACTGCCCCAAAAAATGGAATTGAACTCCGACTGCAGGGACGGGTCTGACCAAAAGCCTGGGGACCCCAGAACCCCAAAAATCACCCCAAAATGGACTCAGCACCCCCAAACCCCCAAGGGGCAATGGGAACCCCAAAACCCCAAACTGCCCCAAAACCCCAAAACTATCCCAAAAACTGTCCCAGAAACCCCAAAACTGCGACTGCAGGACGGGTCTGACGAGCCTGGAACAGCTCCCAGAACCCCAAAAATCACCCCAAAACCTCCCGGCACCCCAAAAACCCCGGGCAGTGGGAACCCCCAAAAACCCCAAACTGCCCCCAAAAATAGTTCCTGGGACCCCCAGAATTCCCTCAGGACCCCCAAAATCCCCCCTGGGACCCCCAAATCCCCCAAATTCCCCCAGGGACCCCCAAACTCCAAAATCCCCTCCCCACTTTTAGAGACCCCAGTGTTGCCCAGGACCCCCAAAATCCCCCCAGGACCCCCAAAATCCCCATATGGGACCCTCTGGGACCCCAAAAATCCGTATGGGACCCCCAAAAATCCCCTCAGGACCCCCAAGTCTTCCCCAGGGGAACCCCAAAATCTCCCAGGACCCCCCAAATTCCCCCCAAAGGCCCTTCTGGGACCTCCCCCCACCCCCCAAATTT
>NW_022147710.1:0-9715 GCF_901933205.1 Camarhynchus parvulus
ACAGGCAACCATACCGTGGTGGTTGAGGCACATGTGGTGGCACACGGCGGCCGTGCGACATTCGTCCCTGTCCCCGCAGCCGCCCACCGCGGCCCGAAACCCAGCGGGCACGGGGGGCTCGGCAGGACCCCGAATTGCCGCCGGCCACCAGCACCACCGCGCGCCACCAGCATCGCGCCGCCACCTCCTCCTCCTCCTCCTCCTCCTCCTCGGGATGGGGCTCAGCCGAACCCGCCCCCAAATCCCAAATCCCAAATCCCAAACGCGGCCCAACCCCCAAACCTCAAATCTGTCCCCGGCCCCACCCTCCCGCAAATCCCGAAATACAAATCCCAATCCCACAAGCCTCACCCAAAAAACCCCAAGGGTGGCCCCGCCCCTCCGTACCCCCACCCAAAATCCCAAGCCCGGCCAAAGGCGGCCCCACCCCAATACAGCGCGTTGGTGGCCCCCTCCCTTGGGGACCCTCCCCCACTTTTGGGGTCCCAGGACAGCCCCACCCCTCGCTTAAGGACCTAACAGACGACCCCAGGGTGACCCGCCCCCTTTGGGGACACTTTGGGGGTCCCCAGTGACCACAGGGCTCAGGATGAACCCGCCCCCCACCCAGGGACACGAATTGACCCCAGGGGACCCGGTGCCACCCCTGCGGCTGTCACCGGTGTCACTGTTCCGGTATCTCACTGGTGTCTCATGCCTCTCACCCTGCTACTACCCTGTGGTGTCACAGTCTAATAATTTGTCACTGGTGTCACCCAGGCGATGTCACCAAACTACCCTTTACCACTGCCATTGTCACTGGTGTCACTGTCACTGTTCCAGGTGTCCCTGTCACGGTGTCGCCTCTATCACCCTCACCCTGCCACTGCCACTCTGTTCCTGTCACGTGTCACCCTCATCATCTACTGTGGGTGTCACTGAAGCTTTAATGTCACCCCTGCCACCGTCACTGTGTCTACTGTCACCAGTGTCCTGTCACCCTGTCACTGTCACCTGTCACTGTCACCAGTGTCACTGCCATCCTCCACTGTCACCCCCATCCTGTCACTGTCACTGTCACCAGTGTCACTGCCATTCCTATTATTTGTCACTGTCACTGTCACCTGTCACTGTCACTGAGTGTCCCTGCCATCTCCATCACTGTCACCCCTGTCTCTCACCAGTGTCCTGCCATCCCTGTCGCTGTCACCTCTCTGTCACCATCACTGTGTCACTGTCACCTGTACTGGCACCTGTCTCTCTGTCTGGGTAGCACGCATCCCAATCACCTGTCACTGTCACCTCTGTCCTCACTGTCACCAGTGTCACCCCCCCCTGTCCCCATGATGTCCCCTCCCTCCGTCCTCCCCCAAAATGAAACTCCGGGTTACGCTTGAGTGTGCTGGGGAGGGCTTTATTGGGGGGGTGACAATGGAGTGACAATATACGGTAACAATGAGATAACAATAATGGGATAACAATCTGCGGTGACAATATCGCGGTGACAATGGTGACAATGAATAACAATGCGGTAGCGAGGCGACTGCGGTGATATAATGACGAGTGACAATGGGATGACTTAGCGGTGACCTGCTTAGCGGTGACTTAACAGCAATGTCTCAGGTATCGTGTCCCTCAGAGCCCCAGCGACCCCGGGTCCCATCAGAGCTTCACCAGGGGGCGCTGAGGAGGGAGCCCCAAATTCCTGGCGGGGGAGAGAGTGAACCCATCAGGGGACCAAAATCGAAGCGAGGACCCAAAAATCGGGAGTTGGGGAGCCAAAGGGGTTTGGGGACACTTAGGGTAGGGGAGTCCTGGGAATTTAGGGGATCCCTGGGATTTGGGGGATCCCTGGGATTTGGGGGCGGATCCCAAAATTTGGGGATCCCAGGATTTGGGGGTTCCTGTGATCTGGAGGTTCCCTGGGATTTGGGGGTGGATCCCAAGATTTGGGGTCCCCAGGATTTTTGGGGCTCACAGAATTTGGGGTCCCCAGGACTTTTGGCCTCCCAGGATTTGAGATTTCCATGATTTTTGGGTGGGATTTGGGTCCCAGAGTTTTTCTTGGTTCTGTGATCTGGGGGCTCCCAGAATTCGGGGAGGGTCTCTCTCTGCTGTGAGGCGCGGCATGAGCTCAACACCTCAGGACTTTTGGGGGTCTGGGGAGGTCCCAAGCGACCACCATCAGGCTGTGGGGGGGGGGACACAACTCAGGGGGGACCCCTCCCCAAAGCCCCATCCCCCACCCCCCCCCTCCCCCTCGGGACCTCCTCCCCTCTCGGCGGGCCAAGGTCCCCAGGGGACATCAGGCCTGGGGGGTGCTATGGGACTAGCCCCGGACCTGTCTTTATGGGACCCCTACCCCGGGCCCCCAGCCCGGGACCTGGCGGGAGGTGGGAGGCATGGGACGGCCTGACCTACCCCGCTGAGCCCCCAGCCTGCAGCAGCTGCCAGGCGAGGCTCACGGCGCCCGGTGCGCCTGGGCAAAGTAGTCAGGGGACCCCAAAACAGCCCAGACTAAAATCCCAGCAGGACCATGGCCGCGATTCGCCTGGGCAGAAACGATGGGGTCAGGGACCCCAAAACAACCCCCAGACCCAAAATCAACCCAGGACAGCCACGGTCTCGCCTGGGAAATGGGGGTCAGGGACTAAAACAGCCCCAGGAGCCCCAAAACATCCTGAACCCCAAGCCCCCGACCCCAACCCCCTCCCAGGCAGCCCTCCCCCATGTCCCATTTCTTCCCCCCCGGGACCAATTTAGGACCCCCCTCCCCTGAGACCCCCGACCCCTTTAACCCCCCAGACCCTTTTAGTGACCCCCCATCCCCCAATGCCCCTTTTAGCAATCCCGAGCTCCCAGCCTCTTTGGGACCCCCCCCCAGGACCCTGGGCACCCCCCCAGCCCCATTTCTCCCCCACCCCCATTTCCTCCCTCCCCATTCCCCCCTCCCCACCCCCATTCCCCTCCCCTGCCCCATTTCCCCTCCCCCACCCCCCATTTCCTCACCCCCATTCCCCTCCCCCACTTTATTTCCCTCCCCACCCCCCATTCCCCTCCCCCACCCCATTTCCCCACCCCCCAATTCCCAGTCCCCACTTCCCTCCCCCCCACCCTCATCTCCCCCACCCCTTGCTACACCCCCCTTCCCGTTTCCCCTCCCCACCCCCATTCCTCCCCACCCCATGTCCCCTCCTGGTTTCCCCTTCCCCCCACCCCATTCCCTCCCCATTCCCCCTCCATCCATTTCCCCCCACCTGGTTCACCCCGTCCCCATCCCTCCCCCACCCTCATCTCCCCACCCCTCCCTCCCCACCCCCGTTTCCCCCCATTTTCCCCTTCCCCACCCCATTCCCCTCCCCACCCCCGTTTTCCCTTCCCCACCCCATTCCCCCTCCACACCCCATTTCCCCACCCCAATTTCCCCTCCCCTCCCCATTTCCCCTCCCCCACCCCCATTTTGCCCCCCAGCCTCACCTGGTCCTTGCCCCCCCTCCTTTTAGCCTCTCCAAGAAGGGCAGCAGGGTCAGGGGTCCCAGAGGCTCAGGGGAACAGTCCGCCCCCCCCGCCCTCAGCACTGGGGGGTCAGTGACCCTCAGTGACCCCCCAGGGCTGCCTGTGTCCCCACCCCCAGGGCTCAGGATTTGGGGAGGGTCTCAGAGTACCTGTGACTGTCCCGTCACCGATTTACACCTCCCCAAAATTTCCGTATTCCTCCCCCAGCCCCCCGATCCCAGATTACCTTCTACCCCCCCCCCAAACCCCCATGGTGACCCCCAATTTCTCGTGCCCCCCAGGCTCACAGTCTCTGTATTTTGGGAGGGGTCTCCATTTTCCTAATGACCATCCCCATCTCCCAAATTTCCCCATCCCCCACCCCCCATGTCCCCCAATTTCCCTCCCTGCCACAAATCCTCCTTTGTGACCCCCCCCCCCAATTTCTCTGTGTCCCCCCCCAGGCTCACGGTCTCCATTGGGAGGTGTAAGGAGCACCTGTGACCCCCCCATGTATACTCCCCCCCAAATTTCCCCCACCCCCCCATCCCCATGTCCCCCCAATGTCCCCTCCCCCAAATCCTCCCTTTGTGACCCCCAATTTCTCTGTGTACCCCCGCCCCCCAGGCTCACAGTCTCCGTATTTTTGGGGAGGGGTCTCAAGGGGCATCCTGTGACCCCCCCAATGTTCCCCCCAAAATTTCCCCCCATCCCCTCAATCCCCCCAAAATGTGCCCTCCTCCCCCAAACCCCCCCTGTGCCCCCCCTGTGCCTCCCCCAGCCCCCTCACCCCAAATCTCCTCCTCAGCTGCTCCCCCAGGACCCCCAAATACGCGGCCGAGTCCTGGGGGTCCCTGGTGCGCACAACGAGCAGCCCGTCCACCACCTGGGGAGGGGGCTCTGCCTTTAGGGGAGGGGTCTCGGGGTACCCGGCTGTTGGGGGGTCTTTGTTTGGGGGGGGCTCTGTGTTTAGGGGGGGGGGTCTCTGTTGTGTGTTTGGGGAGGGTGCCTGTGTTTAGGGGGGAGGGGGGTCTCTGTGTGTTTAGGGGAGGGGTCTCAGGGATACCTGGCTGTTGGGGAGGGTCTCTGTGTGTTTGGGGAGGGGTCTCTGGATTTAGGGGAGGGGTCTGGGGGTACCTGTGTGTTGGGAGGGGTCTCTGGTGTATTTTGAGGAGGGGTCTGGGTGTCTCTCTGGATTTAGGGGAGGGGTCTCTGTAATTTGGGGAGGGGTCTCTGTAATTTCCCAGTTTGGCAGTTAACGATCCCGGATTTGGGGTTAACAATCCCGGATTTGGGGTTAGCGATCTGGTTGTGGTTAACAATCCCAGTTTGTGGTGCGATCAGTTTAGGGTTAACGATCCCAGTTTGGGTTAACACTCCCAGTTTGGGGTTAATGATCCCAGTTTGGGAGCAATCCCGGTTGTGTTACTTGATCCCGGATTTGGGGTTAAGGTTGGTTGGGGTTAGCGATCCCAGTTTGGGGTTAACGATCCCAGTTGTAGTTGCTTTCTGGTAATCCCAGTTTGGGTTAACAATCCCAGTTTGGGGGTTAACAATCCCAGCTTGTGGTTAGATCCCAGTTGTGGTTAACAATCCCCGGTTTGGGTTAACGATCCCAGTTGGGGTTAACAATCGGTTTGTGGTTAACAATCCCGGTTTGTGGTTAACAATCCCCAGTTTGGGGCCCAACAATCCCAGTTTGGGTTAACAATCCCAGTTTGGGTGCGATCCCAGTTTGTGGTTAACAATCTGGTTGTGGTTAACAATCCCAGTTTGGGGTCTTTCAGTTTGCACCCCAGTTTGGGGAGGGCAGGCGCAGTGGGGGCCTGTGAACTGGTTGGGGAAGGGGGAGGGCTCCCAGTTTGGCCGTCTCCCCAGTTTGGGGAGGGCCTCCCAGTTCGAGGGGACCACTTTCAGTTCAGGGGTGTCCCTCCCAGTTCGGGTGTCCTCTCGGACGGTGCCCTCCAGTTTGGGGTGTCCTTTCCCAGTTAGGGGGGTCCTTTCAGTTCGGTGTCCCTCCCGGTTGGGGTGTCCTTGGGGTCCCTCCCAGTTTGGGGCCCCCAGTTTGGGGTGTGTCCCTCCCAGTTTGGGGTGTCCTCAGTTTGGGCCCCAGTTTGGGGTGTCCTTTCCCAGTTCGAGTGTCCCTCTCCCAGTTTGGGTGTCCCTCCCAGTTCGGGTGTCCTTTCCCAGTTTGATTGTCCTTTCCCAGTTTGGGGTGTCCCTCCCAGTTTGGGGTGTCCTTTCTCTGATTTGGACCCCCAGTTTGGAATGTCCCACCCAGTTCAGGGTGTCCCTGGACCCCAGTTCGGAGGTGTCCCTCCCAGTTCAGGGGGTCCTTTCCAGTTTACAGGGTGTCCTTTCCAGTTTGGACCCCCAGTTAGAGAGTGTCCTCTCAGTTCGGGGGTCCTTTCCCAATGGGGTGTCCCTCCCAGTTGGGGGTCCCTTTCCCAGTTCGGGGACCCTTTCCCAGTTTGGGGTCCCCAGTTCGAAAGGGTGTACTACATTTCGGTGTCCTCCCAGTTGAGGTGTCCTCAGTTTGGGGTGTCCTCCCAATTCGGGGTCTCCTTTCCCAGTTAGGGTGTCCCTCCCAGTTGGGGTGTCCCTCCCAGTTCGGGGTCCTTTCCCAGTTCAGGGTCCCCCAGCACCCTCACCCTCAGTGGGGGGCTGGGCAGCGAGGCTGGAAGTCCCAAGCTCCCAGTGCTCCCAGTATGACCAGTGCCCCTTCCAGCGCCACCGGCAGCATGGGCGGCAACCCCAGCGTGGCGGGGGCCCTGCGGGAGGCTGGGGGCAGCAGGAGGCAGCTGGGGGGGCAACTGGGGGCAGAAGGGGTAACTGGGGGGTAGCACAGGATAACTGGGTCCTTGGCCTTAGAATGGGTAACTGGGGGTGCTAAGAAGTGACTGGGGTCAGCTGGGGCAACTGGATGCTGGGCAACTGGGGGCAACTGGAGGGCAGCTGGAGGTAGCTGGGGGCAACAGGAGGTAACTGGATAACGCAGAGTCATGGCATAGAATGGGTAACTGGGGGGCAACTGGGGCAACTTTAAGGACGCTAGGAAGGGGGTAACTGGGGCAACTGGGGGTCTACTGGGGGTAACTGGGATGTAACTGGGGGGTACCTGGGGAGTCCTTGGCCTGTGGGGGGGTAACTTCTGGGGGTTTGGGGAGTTGAAGTGCTAGGAGATCCTTGGGGGCTTTGGGGGGAGCAGCAGGGGGAACTGGGAGAAACTAGAGGCAACAGGATTTAGGGGGAGGCAGCTGGGGGTCCCTCGGCTCTGGGGGAAGCTGGGACAAACTAGGTTCTGGGCCTGGGGGTTACGCTGGGGAGGAGCCTGGGGCTTGCGGGGTTGGGGGGCAGTTGGAGGATGCCTTGACCCTGGGAGACAGGTGGCTGGACAACTGGGGGCAACTGGGAGGTCCTGGGTTCTGGGAGGTAGCTGGGACAAACTGGGGCTCTGGGGTTGGGGGCAGTTAGTGAGGGAGCAGCTTCAAGGCAGCTGGGGATTCTGGGGGGCAACTGGAGGCATTTGGGGATGCTGGGGGAGTTGAAGGAGGAGGTTGGGGGGTTCCTATGGGGCTGGGGAGGGGCTGAGTCGGGGGGTCCCTCGGGGGTCCCAGGGCTCAGCCACCTCGGGGTCGGGGTCTATGGGGGGTCCCCCTAAGGGGGAGCATCTGGGGTCCCTCATCACTGTAGGGGTCCCCATGAGGTCCCAGGTCCTGATTTGGGGGTTACTGACTTCTTCTGGGGTCCCCCATCCCATAGGGGTCCCAGGTCCCTGGTTTAGGGGTCTGGCTCCTTCTGGGGGTCCCCATGGGGTCCCAGGTCCTGGTTTGGGGTCCCAGGCTCTCTGGGGTCCCCCATAAGAGTCCCAAGTCCTGGTTTCAGGGTCACGGGGTTCACTCTGGGGTCCCATATGGGGGTCCCAGGGCCGGGTTGGGGTCCCCAGGTTCCTCTGGGGGTCCCCATGAGGTCCAAGGGCCGGGTTGGGGGTCCCAGGTTCCTCTGGGGTCCCCCATCCCCATAGGGTCCCAGGTCCGGGTTTGGGGTCACTGAGCTCACTCTGAGATTACCTCCCACTTAGGGGTCCCAGGGCCGGGTTTGGGGGTGCAGCCCCTCAGGGCTTTCAGGGCTCAGGGTCCCTGTAGGGGGTCGAGGGGGGCAGGCGGTCCCAGGGCTCCCTCGTCCTCCGTAGGGGTCCCCGTAGGGGTCCCCCCATAAATGTGTCGGGGTCCCCAGGGCTCCGTTTGAGGTCCCGGCCCTCCCCGGGGGTTCTCGGCCCGTAGAGGAGCTCCGAGCCCCGTAGGGGTCTAGGGTGTCCGCCCCAGGTCCATAAGGGTCCCCGTAAGGATCGGGGTCACTCGTCCCTATAGGTAGCGGAAGGGGAGCCGTCCGCTCCAAACCCGGTTACGGCGAGCCCTCGAGGGAGTCCAGCCAGTACCCGAGCGGCCCAACCCCATTCTCGGTGCATCGGGGCGAACCCTCCCAGAACCCCCGTGCGAGCCGGATACGGTCAGTGCAGGTCGGTCGGCCGCAAAACGTCCCAGTGCCAGTAGGATACGAATCCTCGGGAATCCTCGGGTAAATCCCGGGTACCAATCACTGCCGCCGGGCTGGGGAATATACGGAAATCCTGGTGGAATCTGGTCCGCATCGGTCCGCATCGGTCAGATCAGTCCTAAATCCGATCGGATCGGTCCAAATCCGGCCGGATCGGTCGGATCAGTCCGCATCGATTCGTTCCAGTTCCAATCCCATCGCGAGCCCGGTGCGCTCTGGGGAGCAGGTCCTAGTGGGGATCCCGGTCGAATCCCAGTTTAATCCTGATCAGATCCTGATGGGGTTCCGGTCGAGTCGGTTCGAATCCTGGTGTTGGGATCCACGGTCCCCAATCGATCAGATCCCGATGCGAGGCGGTGCTTCCGGTACCGAACACTGCGGATCCCAGACCGAGCCTGGACGTGGATCGCAGAATCAGTGGGGATCCGGTCCAAATCCTCCTGCGAGCCGCCGCTCCGGTACCGAATCCACGCCAGGCTTCCCCTCCTCCGGCCCGTCCCGCCACGGGTCGAGCTCTCCATCCGCAACCCATCACCCACGCCGGGTCCCCTCGAGCAGCTCCGGGTGAGGATGCAGGCTGTCCTGTGTCCCCGGGCGCTGAGAGCGGTCCCGAGCTGTCCCGTGTCCCCGGCGGCGGCGGCGGCAAGTAATCGGGCGCTGCAGGACGAAGCCGCGGTGAGCGTGACAGGCAACCATACCGTGGTGGTTGAGGCACATGTGGTGGCACACGGCGGCCGTGCGACATTCGTCCCTGTCCCCGCAGCCGCCCACCGCGGCCCGAAACCCAGCGGGCACGGGGGGCTCGGCAGGACCCCGAATTGCCGCCGGCCACCAGCACCACCGCGCGCCACCAGCATCGCGCCGCCACCTCCTCCTCCTCCTCCTCCTCCTCCTCGGGATGGGGCTCAGCCGAACCCGCCCCCAAATCCCAAATCCCAAATCCCAAACGCGGCCCAACCCCCAAACCTCAAATCTGTCCCCGGCCCCACCCTCCCGCAAATCCCGAAATACAAATCCCAATCCCACAAGCCTCACCCAAAAAACCCCAAGGGTGGCCCCGCCCCTCCGTACCCCCACCCAAAATCCCAAGCCCGGCCAAAGGCGGCCCCACCCCAATACAGCGCGTTGGTGGCCCCCTCCCTTGGGGACCCTCCCCCACTTTTGGGGTCCCAGGACAGCCCCACCCCTCGCTTAAGGACCTAACAGACGACCCCAGGGTGACCCGCCCCCTTTGGGGACACTTTGGGGGTCCCCAGTGACCACAGGGCTCAGGATGAACCCGCCCCCCACCCAGGGACACGAATTGACCCCAGGGGACCCGGTGCCACCCCTGCGGCTGTCACCGGTGTCACTGTTCCGGTATCTCACTGGTGTCTCATGCCTCTCACCCTGCTACTACCCTGTGGTGTCACAGTCTAATAATTTGTCACTGGTGTCACCCAGGCGATGTCACCAAACTACCCTTTACCACTGCCATTGTCACTGGTGTCACTGTCACTGTTCCAGGTGTCCCTGTCACGGTGTCGCCTCTATCACCCTCACCCTGCCACTGCCACTCTGTTCCTGTCACGTGTCACCCTCATCATCTACTGTGGGTGTCACTGAAGCTTTAATGTCACCCCTGCCACCGTCACTGTGTCTACTGTCACCAGTGTCCTGTCACCCTGTCACTGTCACCTGTCAC
>NW_022147711.1:0-9612 GCF_901933205.1 Camarhynchus parvulus
GGCCATGAACGAAGCACACAACACTGGCATTGTGTGTGCATTTTGCAAACTGATGGAAAACAGTACCTTACCACTCTCCTGCCTTTTGCATTCACATGAATATTGAAAAAGAAGGAGTTTTGGACAACTTTCTTTTCCTTGGTGCAAAACACTGTACAAACCTTTGTGCAACCTCTAGAACACGATAGGAGATGTTTTCTGTCCTGGCACAGTTTCTCCTTGCGAGACATAGTGAAAGCTTTTTCTAAGGTGTAGGTGACAAGAGGCGCTAAAGGACAAAACGAAGCAGCACAACACTGGCATTGTGTGTGCATTTTGCAAACTGATGGAAAACAGTACCTTACCACTCTCCTGCCTTTTGCATTCACATGAATATTGAAAAAGAAGGAGTTTTGGACAACTTTCTTTTCCTTGGTGCAAAACACTGTACAAACCTTTGTGCAACCTCTAGAACACGATAGGAGATGTTTTCTGTCCTGGCACAGTTTCTCCTTGCGAGACATAGTGAGAAAGCTTTTTCTAAGGTGTAGGTGACAAGAGACGCTAAAGGACAAAACGAAGCAACACAACACTGGCATTGTGTGTGCATTTTGCAAACTGATGGAAAACAGTACCTTACCACTCTCCTGCCTTTTGCATTCACATGAATATTGAAAAAGAAGGAGTTTTGGACAACTTTCTTTTCCTTGGTGCAAAACACTGTACAAACCTTTGTGCAACCTCTAGAACACGATAGGAGATGTTTTCTGTCCTGGCACAGTTTCTCCTTGCGAGACATAGTGAGAAAGCTTTTTTCTAAGGTGTAGGTGACAAGAGACGCTAAAGGACAAAACGAAGCAGCACAACACTGGCATTGTGTGTGCATTTTGCAAACTGATGGAAAACAGTACCTTACCACTCTCCTGCCTTTTGCATTCACATGAATATAGAAAAAGAAGGAGTTTTGGACAACTTTCTTTTCCTTGGTGCAAAACACTGTACAAACCTTTGTGCAACCTCTAGAACACGATAGGAGATGTTTTCTGTCCTGGCACAGTTTCTCCTTGCGAGACATAGTGAAAGCTTTTTTCTAAGGTGTAGGTGACAAGAGATGCTAAAGGACAAAAGCGAAGCAGCACAACACTGGCATTGTGTGTGCATTTTGCAAACTGATGGAAAACAGTACCTTACCACTCTCCTGCCTTTTGCATTCACATGAATATTGAAAAAGAAGGAGTTTTGGACAACTTTTCTTTTCCTTGGTGCAAAACACTGTACAAACCTTTGTGCAACCTCTAGAACACGATAGGAGATGTTTTCTGTCCTGGCACAGTTTCTCCTTGTGAGACATATTGAGAAAGCTTTTTCTAAGGTGTAGGTGAAAAGAGATGCTAAAGGACAAAACGAAGCAGCACAACACTGGCATTGTGTGTGCATTTTGCAAACTGATGGAAAACAGTACCTTACCACTCTCCTGCCTTTTGCATTCACATGAATATTGAAAAAGAAGGAGTTTTGGACAACTTTCTTTTCCTTGGTGCAAAACACTGTACAAACCTTTGTGCAACCTCTAGAACACGATAGGAGATGTTTTCTGTCCTGGCACAGTTTCTCCTTGCGAGACATAGTGAGAAAGCTTTTTTTCTAAGGTGTAGGTGACAAGAGACGCTAAAGGACAAAACGAAGCAGCACAACACTGGCATTGTGTGTGCATTTTGCAAACTGATGGAAAACAGTACCTTACCACTCTCCTGCCTTTTGCATTCACATGAATATTGAAAAAGAAGGAGTTTTGGACAACTTTCTTTTCCTTGGTGCAAAACACTGTACAAACCTTTGTGCAACCTCTAGAACACGATAGGAGATGTTTTCTGTCCTGGCACAGTTTCTCCTTGCGAGACATAGTGAGAAAGCTTTTTCTAAGGTGTAGGTGACAAGAGGCGCTAAAGGACAAAAGCGAAGCAGCACAACACTGGCATTGTGTGTGCATTTTGCAAACTGATGGAAAACAGTACCTTACCACTCTCCTGCCTTTTGCATTCACATGAATATTGAAAAAGAAGGAGTTTTGGACAACTTTCTTTTCCTTGGTGCAAAACACTGTACAAACCTTTGTGCAACCTCTAGAACACGATAGGAGATGTTTTCTGTCCTGGCACAGTTTCTCCTTGCGAGACATAGTGAAAGCTTTTTTTCTAAGGTGTAGGTGACAAGAGACGCTAAAAGGACAAAACGAAGCAGCACAACACTGGCATTGTGTGTGCATTTTGCAAACTGATGGAAAACAGTACCTTACCACTCTCCTGCCTTTTGCATTCACATGAATATTGAAAAAGAAGGAGTTTTGGACAACTTTCTTTTCCTTGGTGCAAAACACTGTACAAACCTTTGTGCAACCTCTAGAACACGATAGGAGATGTTTTCTGTCCTGGCACAGTTTCTCCTTGCGAGACATAGTGTGAAAGCTTTTTCTAAGGTGTAGGTGACAAAGAGATGCTAAAGGCCAAAACGAAGCACACAACACTGGCATTGTGTGTGCATTTTGCAAACTGATGGAAAACAGTACCTTACCACTCTCCTGCCTTTTGCATTCACATGAATATTGAAAAAGAAGGAGTTTTGGACAACTTTCTTTTCCTTGGTGCAAAACACTGTACAAACCTTTGTGCAACCTCTAGAACACGATAGGAGATGTTTTCTGTCCTGGCACAGTTTCTCCTTGCGAGACATAGTGAGAAAGCTTTTTCTAAAGGTGTAGGTGACAAGAGATGCTAAAGGACAAAACGAAGCAGCACAACACTGGCATTGTGTGTGCATTTTGCAAACTGATGGAAAACAGTACCTTACCACTCTCCTGCCTTTTGCATTCACATGAATATTGAAAAGAAGGAGTTTTGGACAACTTTCTTTTCCTTGGTGCAAAACACTGTACAAACCTTTGTGCAACCTCTAGAACACGATAGGAGATGTTTTCTGTCCTGGCACAGTTTCTCCTTGCGAGACATAGTGTGAAAGCTTGAGATGCTAAAGGCCATGAACGAAGCACACAACACTGGCATTGTGTGTGCATTTTGCAAACTGATGGAAAACAGTACCTTACCACTCTCCTGCCTTTTGCATTCACATGAATATTGAAAAAGAAGGAGTTTTGGACAACTTTCTTTTCCTTGGTGCAAAACACTGTACAAACCTTTGTGCAACCTCTAGAACACGATAGGAGATGTTTTCTGTCCTGGCACAGTTTCTCCTTGCGAGACATAGTGAGAAAGCTTTTTTCTAAGGTGTAGGTGACAAGAGACGCTAAAGGAGAAGCTAAAGCAGCACAACACTGGCATTGTGTGTGCATTTTGCAAACTGATGGAACGGGCTAGTGCGCCTTACCACTCTCCTGCCTTTTTGCATTCACATGAATATTGAAAAGAAGGAGTTTTGGACAGACTTTCTTTCCCTTGGTGCAAAACACTGTACAAACCTTTGTGCAACCTCTAGAAACGATAGGAGATGTTTTTCTGTCCTGGCACAGTTTCTCCTTTTGCGAGACATAGTGAGAAAGGTTTTTCTAAGGTGTAGGTGACAAGAGACGCTAAAGGCAAAACGAACTCTGCACAACACTGGCATTGTGTGTGCATTTTGTAAAACTGATGGAAAACAGTACCTTACCACTCTCCTGCCTTTTGCGAGACATGAATATTGAAAAAAGAAGGAGTTTTGGACAAGACTTTTCCTTGGTGCAAAAACACTGTACAAACCTTTGTGCAACCCTCTAGAACACGATAGGAGATGTTTTCTGTCCCACAGTTTCTCCGGCAAGACATAATGAGGAAAGCTTTTTCTAAAGGTGTAGGTGACAAGAGATGCATTTTAAAGGACAAACGAAGCAGCACAACACTGGCATTGTGTGTGCATTTTGCAAACTGATGGAAAACAGTACCTTACCACTCTCCTGCCTTTTGCATTCACATGAATATTGAAAAGAAGGAGTTTTGGACAACTTTCTTTTCCTTGGTGCAAAACACTCTGCAAACCTTTGTGCAACCTCTAGAACACGATAGGAGATGTTTTCTGTCCTGGCACAGTTTTCTCCTTGCGAGACATAGTGAGAAAGCTTTTTTCTAAGGTGTAGGTGACAAGAGACGCTAAAAGGACAAAAGGAAGCAGCACAACACTGGCATTGGTGTGCATTTTGCAAACTGATGGAAAACAGTACCTTACCACTCTCCTGCCTTTTGCATTCACATGAATATTTAAAAGAAGGAGTTTTGGACAAGTTTCTTTTCCTTGGTGCAAAACACTGTACAAACCTTTGTGCAACCTCTAGAACACGATAGGAGATGTTTTCTGTCCTGGCACAGTTTCTCCTTGCGAGACATAGTGAGAAAGGTTTTTCTAAGGTGTAGGTGACAAGAGATGCTAAAGGCCATGAACGAAGCAGCACAACACTGGCATTGTGTGTGCATTTTGCAAACTGATGGAAAACAGTACCTTACCACTCTCCTGCCTTTTGCATTCACATGAATATTGAAAAAGAAGGAGTTTTGGACAACTTTCTTTTCCTTGGTGCAAAACACTGTACAAACCTTTGTGCAACCTCTAGAACACGATAGGAGATGTTTTCTGTCCTGGCACAGTTTCTCCTTGCGAGACATAGTGAGAAAGCTTTTTCTAAGGTGTAGGTGACAAGAGACGCTAAAGGCCATGAAGAAGCAGCACAACACTGGCATTGTGTGTGCATTTTGCAAACTGATGGAAAACAGTACCTTACCACTCTCCTGCCTTTTGCATTCACATGAATATTGAAAAGAAGGAGTTTTGGACGAGTTTTTCCTTGGTGCAAAACACTGTACAAACCTTTGTGCAACCTCTAGAACACGATAGGAGATGTTTTCTGTCCTGGCACAGTTTCTCCCTTGCCAGACATAGTGAGAAAGCTTTTTTCTAAGGTGTAGGTGACAAGAGATGCTAAAGGCCATGAACGAAGCACACAACACTGGCATTGTGTGTGCATTTTGCAAACTGATGGAAAACAGTACCTTACCACTCTCCTGCCTTTTGCATTCACATGAATATTGAAAAGAAGGAGTTTTGGACAACTTTCTTTTCCTTGGTGCAAAAACACTGTACAAACCTTTGTGCAACCTCTAGAACACGATAGGAGATGTTTTCTGTCCTGGCACAGTTTCTCCTTGCCAGACATAGTGAGAAAAGTTTTTCTAAGGTGTAGGTGACAAGAGATGCTAAAGGCCAAAACGAAGCAGCACAACACTGGCATTGTGTGTGCATTTTGCAAACTGATGGAAAACAGTACCTTACCACCTCCTGCCTTTGCATTCACATGAATATTGAAAAGAAGGAGTTTTGGACAAGTTTCTTTTCCTTGGTGCAAAACACTGTACAAACCTTTGTGCAACCTCTAGAACACGATAGGAGATGTTTTCTGTCCTGGCACAGTTTCTCCTTTGTGAGACATAGTGAGAAGAAAGCTTTTTCTAAGGTGTAGGTGACAAGAGACGCTTAAAGGACAAAACGAAGCAGCACAACACTGGCATTGTGTGTGCATTTTGCAAACTGATGGAAAACAGTACCTACCACTCTCCTGCCTTTTGCATTCACATGAATATTGAAAAGAAGGAGTTTTGGACGAGTTTCTTTTCCTTGGTGCAAAACACCTGCAAACCTTTGTGCAACCTCTAGAACACGATAGGAGATGTTTTCTGTCCTGGCACAGTTTCTCCTTGCCAGACATAGTGAGAAAGCTTTTCTAAGGTGTAGGTGACAAGAGGCGCTAAAGGACAAAACGAAGCAGCACAACACTGGCATTGTGTGTGCATTTTGCAAACTGATGGAAAACAGTACCTTACCACTCTCCTGCCTTTTGCATTCACATGAATATTGAAAAAGAAGGAGTTTTGGACAACTTTCTTTTCCTTGGTGCAAAACACTGTACAAACCTTTGTGCAACCTCTAGAACACGATAGGAGATGTTTTCTGTCCTGGCACAGTTTCTCCTTGCCAGACATAGTGAGAAAGCTTTTTCTAAGGTGTAGGTGACAAGAGATGCTAAAGGACAAAACGAAGCAGCACAACACTGGCATTGTGTGTGCATTTTGCAAACTGATGGAAAACAGTACCTTACCACTCTCCTGCCTTTTGCATTCACATGAATATTGAAAAAGAAGGAGTTTTGGACAACTTTCTTTTTTTTCCTTGGTGCAAAACACTGTACAAACCTTTGTGCAACCTCTAGAACACGATAGGAGATGTTTTCTGTCCTGGCACAGTTTCTCCTTGCCAGACATAGTGAGAAAGCTTTTTCTAAGGTGTAGGTGACAAGAGACGCTAAAGGAGAAAAACGAAGCAGCACAACACTGGCATTTGTGTGCATTTTGCAAACTGATGGAAAACAGTGCCCTTACCACTCTCCTGCCTTTTTGCATTCACATGAATATTGAAAAAGAAGGAGTTTTTGGACAACTTTCTTTTCCTTGGTGCAAAACACTCTACAAACGGTACAATGCAACCTCTAGAACACGATAGGAGATGTTTTCTGTCCTGGCACAGTTTCTCCCTTTGCGAGACATAGTGAGAAAGGTTTTTCTAAGGTGTAGGTGACAAGAGACGCTAAAGGACAAAGGAAGCAGCACAACACTGGCATTGTGTGTGCAGCTTGCAAACTGATGGAAAACAGTACCTTACCACTCTCCTGCCTTTTGCATTCACATGAATATTGAAAACAAGGAGTTTTGGACAACTTTCTTTTCCTTGGTGCAAAACACTGTACAAACCTTTGTGCAACCTCTAGAACACGATAGGGGAGATGTTTTCTGTCCTGGCACAGTTTCTCCTTGCCAGACATAGTGAGAAAGCTTTTCTAAGGTGTAGGTGACAAGAGGCGCTAAAGGACAAAACGAAGCAGCACAACACTGGCATTGTGTGTGCATTTTGCAAACCGATGGAAAACAGTACCTTACCACTCTCCTGCCTTTGCATTCACATGAATATTGAAAAAGAAGGAGTTTTGGACAACTTTCTTTTCCTTGGTGCAAAACACTGTACAAACCTTTGTGCAACCTCTAGAACACGATAGGAGATGTTTTCTGTCCTGGCACAGTTTTCTCGAGACATAGTGGAAAGCTTTTTGCTAAGCTGTAGGTGACATAGTGAGAAAGCTTTTTCTAAGGTGTAGGTGACAAGAGACGGCTAAAAGGACAAAAGGAAGCAGCACAACACTGGCATGTGTGTGCATTTTGCAAACCGATGGAAAACAGTACCTTACCACTCTCCTGCCTTTTGCATTCACATGAATATTGAAAAAGAAGGAGTTTTGGACAACTTTCTTTTCCTTGGTGCAAAACACTGTACAAACCTTTGTGCAACCTCTAGAACACGATAGGAGATGTTTTCTGTCCTGGCACAGTTTCTCCTTGCAAGACATATTGAGAAAGGTTTTTCTAAAGGTGTAGGTGACAAGAGACGCTAAAGGAGAAAAAGGAAGCAGCACAACACTGGCATTGTGTGTGCATTTTGCAAACTGATGGAAAACAGTACCTTACCACTCTCCTGCCTTTTGCATTCACATGAATATTGAAAAAGAAGGAGTTTTGGACAACTTTCTTTTCCTTGGTGCAAAACACTGTACAAACCTTTGTGCAACCTCTAGAACACGATAGGAGATGTTTTCTGTCCTGGTCCTTGACACAGCTTTTCTAAAGGTGTAGGTGACAAAGAGGATGCTAAAGGCCATGAACAGAAGCACACAACACTGGCATTGTGTGTGCATTTGCAAACTGATGGAAAACAGTACCTTACCACTCTCCTGCCTTTTGCATTCACATGAATATTGAAAAGAGTTTTTTGGACGAGTTTCTTTTCCTTGGTGCAAAACACTGTGCAAACCTTTGTGCAACCTCTAGAACACGATAGGAGATGTTTTCTGTCCTGGCACAGTTTCTCCTTGCGAGACATAGTGAGAAAGGTTTTTCTAAGGTGTAGGTGACAAAGAGGCGCTAAAAGGACAAAAGCGAAGCAGCACAACACTGGCATTGTGTGTGCATTTTGCAAACTGATGGAAAACAGTACCTTACCACTCTCCTGCCTTTTGCATTCACATGAATATTGAAAAGAAGGAGTTTTGGACAACTTTCTTTTCCTTGGTGCAAAACACTGTACAAACCTTTGTGCAACCTCTAGAACACGATGGGAGATGTTTTCTGTCCTGGCACAGTTTCTCCTTGCGAGACATAGTGAGAAAGGTTTTTCTAAGGTGTAGGTGACAAGAGGCGGCTAAAAAGGCCATGAAAGCGAAGCAGCACACAACACTGGCATTGTGTGTGCATTTTGCAAACTGATGGAAAACAGTACCTTACCACTCTCCTGCCTTTTGCATTCACATGAATATTGAAAAAGAAGGAGTTTTGGACAACTTTCTTTTCCTTGGTGCAAAACACTGTACAAACCTTTTGTGCAACCTCTAGAACACGATAGGAGATGTTTTCTGTCCTGGCACAGTTTCTCCTTGCGAGACATAGTGAGAAAGGTTTTTCTAAGGTGTAGGTGACAAGAGCGCTAAAGGACAAAAGCGAAGCAGCACAACACTGGCATTGTGTGTGCATTTTGCAAACTGATGGAAAACAGTACCTTACCACTCTCCTGCCTTTTGCATTCACATGAATATTGAAAAAGAAGGAGTTTTGGACAACTTTCTTTTCCTTGGTGCAAAACACTGTACAAACCTTTGTGCAACCTCTAGAACACGATAGGAGATGTTTTCTGTCCTGGCACAGTTTCTCCTTGCGAGACATAGTGAAAGGTTTTTCTAAGGTGTAGGTGACAAAGAGGCGCTAAAGGACAAAACGAAGCGCCGGCAGCACAACACTGGCATTGAACTCTCAAACTGATGGAAAACATTACCTTGCACCACTTCCTGGCGTCTTTTCGAATATTGAAATAAAGGAAGCCTTTCTTTTCCGGTGCGCACTCTGCAAACCTTTGTGCAACCTCTAGAACACGATGAGATGTTTTTCTGTCCTCACGCTCCGCGAGAGCGCCGGCAGGAAAAGCTTTTTCTAAGGTGTAGGTGACAAGAGGCGCTTTAAAGGACAAACGAAGCGGCACAACACTGGCATTGTGTGTGCAGCTTGCAAACTGATGGAAAACAGTATTACCACTCTCCTGCCTTTTGCATTCACATGAATATTGCAATAGAAGGAGTTTTGGGCAGTTTTCTTTTCCTTGGTGCAAAACACTGTACAAACCTTTGTGCAACCTCTAGAACCGGGAGATGTTTTCTGTCCTGGCACAGTTTCTCCTTGCGAGACATGATGGGAAAGCTTTTCTAAGGTGTAGGTGACAAGAGACGGCTAAAGGACAAAGCGAGCAGCACAACACTGGCATTGTGTGTGCATTTGCAAACTGATGGAAAACAGTACCTTACCACTCTCCTGCCTTTCATTCACATGAATATTGAAAAAGAAGGAGTTTTGGACAATTTCTTTTCCTTGGTGCAAAACACTCTGCAAACCTTTGTGCAACCTCTAGAACACGATGGAGATATTTTCTGTCCTGGCACAGTTTCTCCTTGCGAGACATAGTGAAAGGTTTTTCTAAGGTGTAGGTGACAAAGAGATGCTAAAGGCC
>NW_022147712.1:0-9596 GCF_901933205.1 Camarhynchus parvulus
CCCCAAAACTCCCAAAACCCTTCCCCCAGAGCCTGAACCCCAAACTGCCCCAAAATTCCTGAAACTGCTTCAAAACCGTGAAACCCAAACTGCCCCAAAGTGCCCCAAAACCTTCTAAATTTCCCCAAAAGCTCCCCAAACCCAGAACCGCAGACTGCTCCAAAACCCCCAAACCCCTTTTAAACCCAGCGCCCCCAAAACGCCCCCAAACGCCCCAGAACCGCCCCAAAACCTCCTGAACCCCCCAAACCCCGCACCCCCAAAACCAGCACCCCAAACCCCGCACCCCAAACTGCCCCAAAGCCACCCCAAAACCGCCCCCAAACCTCTGAACCCCCCAAACCCCGCACCCCAAAACCCCCAAAGCAACCCCAAACCGCCCCAAAACCTCCTGAACCCCCCCCCAACCCCTCACCTGCCGCCCCCTCGCCGCCTCCTGGCCACGGCCAGCCCCACGCCGGGCGCGAGCAGCAGCAGCGGGAGCGCACAACGCCGAGGCCGCGCCGCATGTGACGCGCGCCGCCCCCGGCCCCGCCCCGCGCGCTCCTCACCCGAAGCGCCTGCCGCCCATGAAGCCCGGCGCGCACGCACACACGGGCCGAAAGTGCGGCCAGCACGTGCCGCCGTACTCCTGCAGGTTGAGCTTAGCGCACGCGCCAGCAGCGGCGGCGGCGGCAGCGCAGGCCCGCGAAGCCCAGCGTGCACGTGCACGTGAAGGCGTTGGCGCCGTCTGGCACGATGCCGCCGTGCAGCGCACGGGTTCAGGCTGCAGTCGTCGCGTTGTGCTGTAGCGGCGGCCGAAAGAAGGCTCCAGCGGGGCAGCGGCAGAAGCCCGGGCAGCGCCCCTGCGAGTCGGCACTGGCCGCCTGCGGCGAAACGGGGAAATAGAAGAAGGGGAAAATAGAGGGAAAATAGAGAAACGAAAAATGGGGAATAGAGAATGGGGAAGAATGAGAAATGGGGAAATGGGGAAAAGCAAGAAATGGGGAAAATGAGGGAGTAAGCAGAGAAAATAGAAGCGAGAGGAAAATAGAGGGAAAACGGGGAAATGAAAAAATGGGGAATGGGGGGGAATGGGGGAAAAATGGGGGGGAAAACGGGGGAAAAGCAAAGGGGAAATGGGGGGAAAATGGGGGAATGGGGGGAAAGTGAGAGAAACGGGGAGAAAATAAGAGGGAAATGGGGGGGCTTGAAAAAGGGGAAAAATGGTGGGGAAATAAGGAGAAAATGGGGGGATATTTTGGGTTATTTTCAGGGTTTTTGGGCTCTCACCGTTCAGGCAGCAGTGGGGTTTTTGGGGGGATATTTTGGGTTATTTTCAGGGGTTTTTGGGGCTCTCACCGTTCAGGCAGTAGCTGGGCTCGCAGCGATCCGCCCGGCGGTTTTAGGGGTTTTAGGGGGATATTTTGGGTGTGTTTGGGGTTTTGTTTGGGGGTTTTTGGGGGTTTTTGGGGCTCTCACCGTTCAGGCAGTAGCTGGGCTCACCCAGCGATCGCTTGGTTTTAGGGAGTTTAAGGGGGAATTTGGGGCAGCGGGGGCAGCTGTACCCGGGGGGTTTTGGGGGTCAGGGTCAGGGGGCTCACCCGATCCGCGGCGTCGAAGTTGGGGCCCGGGGGCACAGGGGAGGGGCACCTCCGGCGGGGAACAGGGGGGACCCCAGGACCCCCGTTGGAGGGCTCACAGGGGACCCGGGGAATGGACCACGGGGACCCTCGGGACCCCGGGAATGGCACCGGGGACCCTCGGGACCCCCTGAAGAGGCTCCGGGACCCCCGGGGCAGCTGAGGACCCCCGGGAGATGGGCTGAGACCCCCACGAGGGGCTCCGGGACCCCCAGGATGGGCTCTGGGACCCCCGGGACCCCCGGGATGGGCTCTGGGACCCCGGGACCCCCGGGATGGGCTCTGGGACCCTTGGGAGGGGCTCCGGGACCCCCGGTGGGAGCGGGGGCGGGGGCGGAGCTCCGGGGGTCGGCTCTGGGCCGCCCCGGTGGGGGAGGTGCAGCTGCTGGACCCCCTGTGGGACGGCGCCGTTAGGGGGACCGGGGGTCGAGAGGGGGTTCCGGGGGTCTGGGGGGGTCTCGGGGGGTCCCACTCACCGCGCAGCCGCCGCCGGTGCCGCAGGCGCTGGGGTGGGGGGCGCAGGGACCCCCCCGACACCCCCCTGAGGGGACAGAGGGGGGGTCAGGGGACCCCCGACCCCGCTGTGGGGGCCCCGAAGTGTTCGGTTTGGGGGTCCCGGGGGTTCGGGTTATTTTGGGGGAAGGGGTTCGGGGGGGGGTCCCCGGGGGGTTCGGGTTATTTGGGGGGTTTGGTTTGGGGGTCCCAGGGGGGTTCGAGGACATTGGGGGGGTTCGGTTTGGGGGTCCCGGGGGTTCAGGTTATTTTGGGGGGTTCGGTTTGGGGGGTCCCGGGGGGTTCGGGTTATTTTGGGGGTTCGGTTTGGGGGTCCCGGGGGGTTCGGGTTATTTTGGGGGTTTGGGGTCACTCACGGGGGCGCAGCAGCGGCTCCGGCAGCCGCAGGGGGCAGCGGGGGGAGGGGCAGCGCAGGCGCGCCCCGAAGCGCAGCCCACCCCCCGCCCCCCCCCGCCAGGGCCCCCGGGCTCAGGCGCGGCCGCGACTCCGCGCGGGACACGAGGCGCAGGGGGGGCCCTGGAACGGGGGGGGAGGGGGGGAGGGGGCGGGGTCAGCACGGCCGGGACCCCGGACCCCCCAGACCCAATTCACCCCCAAAATCCCCGTTTGTCCCCAGCACAAAACCGACGGGTTTGTCCCCAAATTTCACTCACTGAACCCAAATTTCCCCACCAAACCCCAAATTTCCCCCCAAGTCCCCCAAAATCTGCCCCAAACCCCAAATTTCCCCCCCTAAACCCCAAATTTCCCCCCATGAGACCCCAAACTTTTCCCCCAAATCCCAAATTTCACCCCAAGACCCCAAATTTCCCCCCATGAGACCCCAAACTTTTCCCCCAACCCCCAAATCCCAAATTTCCCCCCATGAGACCCCAAATTTCCCCCCCGAGCCCCCCGCCCCCCTCACCGGGGGCTCCGCTCTCCTGCAGCCGCCAGGACTCGACCACGAGCGAGACGCTGCCCTGGGGGGGGCGGAGAAATTGGGGAGGGGGCTCGGACTGGGGGGGTCTCGCATTTGAGGAGGGGCCCAGATTTGGAGGTCTCGCATTTGGGCGGGGGGGGTTCAATTTCGGGGGGGCCTGGGATTTTAGGGGGGCCCTCGGATTTGGGGACGGTGTCGGTTTGGGGGGCGCGGCGAATTTGGGGAGGGGTCTGGGATTTTGGGGGGGGTCTCGGCTTTGAGGAGCGGGTCAGGGATTTCGGGGGCCCGCATTCCGGGGGTCTCTCATTCCGGGGGTCTCTCTCATTTTGGGGGTCCCGGATTTCGGGGGTCTCTCATTCCGGGGGGGGGTCCCGCATTCCGGGGGGGGTCTCTCATTCCGGGGGGGGTCTCACCGGCCAGGGGAAGGCCAGCGGCAGCCGCAGCGTGCGGGGGGCTCCGGGCGCGGGGGGGGGCCCGGGGGGGCTCTGAGCGACCCCCAGGCTGCAGCCCCTCCCCCCGGGGGGGCGCAGGCACAGCCGGAACTGGAGGCGGCACGCGGGGGGGGGAGGGGCCCCGCAGGGACCCCCGGGACCCCCGCGCCGAGAGCACGCGCAGCTCCAGCACCCCCGAGGGGCGGCCCTGGGAGAGCCCGAAATCACCCGAAATCACCCCAAAATATCGCCCGGAATGACCCCAAAATATCACCTGAAATCACCCCGAAATGACCCCAAAATATCGCCCGGAATGACCCCAAAATATCACCTGAAATCACCCCGAAATGACCCCAAAATATCGCCCGGAATGACCCCAAATCACCCCGAAATATCGCCCGAAATCACCCCAAAATATCGCCCGAGATCACCGCAAAATATCGCCCGAAATGACCCCAAAATTACCCCCAAAATTACCCCAAAATCACCCAGAATTACCCCGAAATTACACCCGGGACCCCCAAAATCCTCCCCAGACACCCCAAATCCCCTGAGACCGCAAAATTCCTCCAGCAGCCCCAAAATCCCCCGGAGACCCCAAATCCCCCAGGACCCCCCAAATCTCCCCAAAACCCCCCCGGGACCCCCCCCAATTCCCGCCCCCCCTCACCGGGGCGGGGCCGAGGAGGAGGAGGAGGAGGAGGAAGGGCAGGAGGGGGAGGGGCGGCATGGCCGGGCCCGGGGCGCGGCGGCCTCTGAGCCCAGCGGCGCCCCCAGACCCATTTAAGGGGACAAGGCCCCGCCCACTGATCAATAACCACGCCCACTGGGGCAGAACCACGCCCCCAACCCCCAAAAGGAGATTGGGACCCAAACCCACCCCAAAAAGGGCGATTCGCCCCCAAAACCTCCGCGAAAAGGGCGATTCAGCCCCAAACGCTCCCAAACCCGCGGGATTCGGCCCCAAAAAAGGGAGTTCAGCCCCAAACTTCCCAAAAAAGGGGAATTCCACCCCAAAACCTCCCCAAACCGTGAGATTTGGCCCCAAAACCCCCCCAAAAAGGGGAATTCAGCCCTAAACTTCCCAAAAATGGGGATTCAGCCTCAAACCCACCCCGAAAAGGGGATTCGGCCCCAAAAAGGGGAATTCCACCCCAAAACCTCCCCAAACAGGGGAATTCAGCCCCAAACTTCCCAAAAATTGGGATTCAGCCCCAAACCTCCCAACCCCGAGGGATTCGGCCCCAAACTCTCCCCAAAAAGGGGGATTCGGCCCCAAAAAAGGGGGATTCCCCCCCAAACCGCAGCCCCGCACTCCCGAGCTCCATTTCCGCCTTTATTCGCCCCAAAACGGGGCCGGGACCCCCCGGACCCCCCCCAAATCCTCCCCTCCCCACGGCCCCCCCCGGGAATTCCGGGGTGGGGGAGGGGAGGGGGAAGTCCGGGTCCCCTCCTCCCCCCCGGTCGCTGTCCCGCGGGCGATGAGGTCACTGATGACGTCACCGATGACGTCACTGCTGCTTGGAGCGCGGCCAGAGGCGCCCGGCGAGCGAGCCCAGGAAGGCCCCGGGCGGCTTCTTGCCCTGGGCCAGCTCGGCCAGGCGCTGCTGCTCCTCCTGCAGGTGAGACAGGTGTGCCCAGGTAACCCCAGGTGTGCCCAGGTAACCCCAAGTGTGCCCAGGTGTGCCCAGGTAACCCCAGGTGTGCCCAGGTGTGTTTTTGGGCGTGCCCAGGTGTGCCCAGGTAACCCCCAGGTACCCCCCAGGTGTGCCCAACCCCTGTCAGCCCGGCCAGGCACTGCTGCTCCTCCTGCGAAGGGGGGACAGGTGAGACAGGTGTGCCCAGGTAACCCCCAGGCGTGCCCAGGTGTGTTTTTGTGCCCTCACCTCCTCCAGGTGTGTCCAGCATCGCTGGAACACCGCCAGGGGATCCCCAGGTGTGCCCAGGTGTGCCCAGGTAACCCCCAGGTGTGCCCAGGTGTGTTTTTGTGCCCTCACCTCCTCGAGGCGCGTTCGGCGCCGGGAACGCCGCCAGGGGATCGTCCTCGTGGGAATAATTCTGCAGCACCGAGCGCACGTCATCGACCCCGCTGAGCGCGATGGCGGGGATTTGGGGCAGAATTCGGGGATTTGGGGCAAAATTCGGGGATTTGGGGCAAAATTCGGGGATTTGGGGTGGAATTCGGGGATTTCAGGTGAAATTTGGGGATTTGGGGGGGAATTTGGGGATTTGCCCAGGAATTGGGGCCCCAGGTGAGGATTTGGGGCTTAAATTTGGGGATTGGGGGGGGGTTAGGGGATTTGGGGTGGGCTTGAGGGGGATTTGGGGTGGATTTCAGGTGGATTTGGGGGGAATTTCAGGGATTTTGAGTGGTTTGAATGGATTTTGGTGAGTTCTGGCTGTGTTTGGGCGGGTTTGGGTCAATCTGGGTGACTTTGGGCTGGGTTTAAATGAATTTTTGGGTTATTTCAGGACATTTTTGGGGCGTTTCTCGCACTCTTGAGGAAGGCGGCCAGGTCCAAGAGCGCCCTGTCCTTCACGACCGTTGGGGTCTGGATGGATTTTGGGTGGATTTGGATGAATCTGGGTGGATTTTGGGTGGATTTCGTTGGGTTTGGGTGAATCTGGGTTAACTCTGGGTGAGTCTGGGGTGGATGTG
The DNA here is from genome assembly GCF_901933205.1 of Camarhynchus parvulus. Classification (NCBI taxonomy): domain Eukaryota; kingdom Metazoa; phylum Chordata; class Aves; order Passeriformes; family Thraupidae; genus Camarhynchus; species Camarhynchus parvulus. The sequence continues at coordinate 6,148 of NW_022147712.1, forward strand.
GATGGATTTGGGCTGGGTTTAAATGAATTTTTGGGTTATTTCAGGACGTTTTGGGGCGTTTCACGCACTCTTGAGGAAGGCGGCCAGGTCCAAGAGCGCCCTGTCGTCGGAGCCGCCGTCCCAGCGCGGCAGGGCCAGCCCGTTGTGCGGCTGCAGCCGGAACGAGTCCCGGCGCCAATCCACGACCACCACGCGCGCGGGGTCCCGGTTCAGGCACGAGATGTCCTGCGGCGACCCAAAACCCGGGATTTTCACCCCAAATCTGGGACTTTCACCCAAATTGGGGATTTGCACCCAAATCTGGGATTTTCACCCCAAAATCCGGGATTTTCACCCCAAATCCTGCATTCCCACCCCAAATCCGGGATTTTCACCCAAATCCGGGGTTTTCACCCCAAATCCGGGATTTTCACCCAAAATCTGGGATTTCCACCCAAAATCCGGGATTTGCACCCAAAATCTGTGATTTTCAGCCCAAATCTGGGATTTTCACCCCAAATCTGGGATTTTCACCCAAAATCCGGGATTCTCACCCCAAATCTGGGATTTTCACCCCAAATCCAGCATTTGCACCCCAAATCTGGGATTTGCACCCAAAATCTGGGATTTCCACCCAAAATCCGGGATTTGCACCCAAAATCTGTGATTTTCAGCCCAAATCTGGGATTTTCACCCAAATCCAGGGTTTTCACCCCAAATCCGGGATTTTCACCCCAAATCTGGGATTTTCACCCCAAAATCCAGGATTTGCGCCCAAAATCTGGGATTTGCACCCCAAATCTGGGATTTGCACCCCAAATCTGGGATTTTCACCCAAAATCCGGGATTCTCACCCCAAATCTGGGATTTTCACCCCAAATCCGGGATTTTCACCCCAAATCTGGGATTTTCACCCCAAATCCAGCATTTGCACCCCAAATCTGGGATTTGCACCCAAAATCTGGGATTTTCAACCAAAATCCGTGATTTTCACCCCAAAATCCGGGATTTCCACCCAAAATCCGGGATTTGCACCCAAAATCTGTGATTTTCACCCCAAATCTGGGATTTTCACCCCAAAATCCAGGATTTGCGCCCAAAATCTGGGATTTGCACCCCAAATCTGGGATTTTCACCCCAAATCTGGGATTTGCGCACAAAAATCTGGGATTTTTACCCAAAATCCGGGATTTTCACCCCAAATCTGGGATTTTCACCCCAAATCCGGCATTTGCACCCCAAATCTGGGATTTGCACCCAAAATCTGGGATTTTCACCCAAAATCCGGGATTTTCACCCCAAAATCCGGGATTCTCACCCCAAATCTGGGATTTTCACCCAAAATCCGGGACTTTCACCCAAAATCCGTGATTTTCACCCCAAAATCCGGGATTTTCACCCCAAAATCCGGGATTCTCACCCCAAATCTGGGATTTTCACCCAAAATCCATGATTTTCACCCCAAATCCGGGACTTTCACCCCAAATCCGGGATTTTCACCCAAATCCGGGGTTTTCACCCCAAATCCGGGACTTTCACCCCAAAATCCGGCATTTTCACCCCAAATCCGGGATTTTCACCCAAAATCCATGATTTTCACCCCAAATCCGGGATTTTCACCCCAAAATCCGTGATTTTCACCCAAAATCTGGGATTTCCACCCAAAATCCGGGATTTGCACCCAAAATCTGTGATTTTCAGCCCAAATCTGGGATTTTCACCCCAAATCTGGGATTTGCACCCCAAATCCGGGACTTTCACCCCAAATCCGGGACTTTCACCCCAAATCCGGGATTTTCACCCCAAAATCCAGGATTTGCGCCCAAAATCTGGGATTTGCACCCCAAATCTGGGATTTGCACCCAAAATCTGGGATTTTCACCCCAAATCCGGGATTTTCACCCCAAAATCCGGGATTCTCACCCCAAATCTGGGATTTTCACCCCAAATCCGGGATTTTCACCCCAAAATCCGGGATTCTCACCCCAAATCTGGGATTTGCACCCAAAATCTGGGATTTTCACCCCAAATCTGGGATTTTCACCCCAAATCCGGGACTTTCACCCCAAAATCCGGCATTTTCACCCCAAATCCGGGACTTTCACCCAAAATCCGGGATTTTCACCCAAATCCGGGGTTTTCACCCCAAATCCGGGATTTTCACCCAAAATCTGGGATTTCCACCCAAAATCCGGGATTTGCACCCAAAATCTGTGATTTTCAGCCCAAATCTGGGATTTTCACCCCAAATCCGGGACTTTCACCCCAAATCTGGGATTTTCACCCCAAAATCCAGGATTTGCGCCCAAAATCTGGGATTTGCACCCCAAATCTGGGATTTGCACCCCAAATCTGGGATTTGCACACCAAAATCTGGGATTTGCACCCCAAATCTGGGATTTGCACCCAAAATCTGGGATTTTCACCCAAAATCTGGGATTTCCACCCAAAATCCGGGATTTTCACCCCAAATCCGGGATTTCCCCCACCTTGACGTGGTGCCCGTCCATGTAGCGCGTGGCGTCGCGGAAGAGCCGGTAGGACACGAAGCCGTGCGGGTCGATGCTGTCGATCAGCGGGAACGCCGTCTGTGCGGTTTTGGGGTCGTTTCCGGGCATTTTGGGTCATTTCCGGGCTTTTGGGGCGCCCCGGGTTCCCCCCACAACGGGGCCCCCAGAAATCCACAAACTGCCCCCAAAATGCGGCCAGGGAAGGGTTTGATTTACCCAAATCCCTCCCCAAAAAAAACCCACCCCGAAATCACGCAAAATAATCCCAAAAAAACTCCCAGGATTTGCTTTGGTTTTGGGGTGGTTTTCTGGGGTTTTGGGGTCTTTTTTTAGAGGGGCTTCGGGGCTGGTTTTGGCGGGGGTTTGGGAAGTTTTGGGGTGGTTTTCTGGGGGGTTTTGGGGTGGTTTTTTTGGTGGGTTTGGGGGTGGTTTTTTGGGGGGTTTTTTGCTGGTTTTGGGGTTATTTTTAGGGGAGTTTTTTGCTGGTTTTTGGGTTATTTTTAGGGGAGTTTTTGGCCATTCTGTTGGGGTGTTTTGGGCTGGTTTTGGGGTGGTTTTTTTGGGGGAATTTTGGGCAGTCTTTGGGGTAGTTTTGGGCTGGGTTTGGAGTATTTTTTGGGGGGTTTTGGATTGGTTTTGGGGTGCCTTTTTGGGGAGTTTTGGGGTGGTTATTTTGGAGATTTTATGGTGGTTTTGGGGCTGTTTTTTGGGGGTTTTTGGTTTTTTGGGGGTTTTTGGGCTGGTTTTTGGGGGTTTTGGGCTGGTTTGGGGGTGGTTATTTTGGAGATTTTATGGTGGTTTGGGGGCTGTTTTTGGGGGGCTTTTGGGCTGTTTTTTTGGGGTGGTTATTTTGGAGATTTTATGGTGGTTTGGGGCTGTTTTTGGGGGTTTTTGGGCTGGTTTTTTGGGGGGTTTTGGGGTGATTTTTTGGGGGTGGTTTTGGGGGCTGTTTTGGGCTGG
>NW_022147713.1:0-9585 GCF_901933205.1 Camarhynchus parvulus
GTACTGTTTTTCCATCAGTTTGCAAAATGCACACACACAATGCCAGTGTTGTGCTGCTTCGTTTGTCCTTTAGCGTCTCTTGTCACCTACACCTTAGAAAAAGCTTTCTCACTATGTCTCGCAAAGGAGAAACTGTGCCAGGACAGAAAACATCTCCTATATCGTGTTCTAGAGGTTGCACAAAGGTTTGTACAGTGTTTTGCACCAAGGAAAAGAAAGTTGTCAAAACTCCTTCTTTTTCAATATTCATGTGAATGCAAAAGGCAGGAGAGTGGTAAGGTACTGTTTTCCATCAGTTTGCAAAATGCACACACAATGCCAGTGTTGTGCTGCTTCGTTTTTGTCCTTTAGCGTCTCTTGTCACCTACACCTTAGAAAAAGCTTTCTCACTATGTCTCGCAAAAGGAGAAACTGTGCCAGGACAGAAAACATCTCCTATCGTGTTCTAGAGGTTGCACAAAGGTTTGTACAGTGTTTTGCACCAAGGAAAAGAAAGTTGTCCAAAACTCCTTCTTTTCAATATTCATGTGAATGCAAAGGCAGGGAGTGGTAGGTACTGTTTTCCATCAGTTTGCAAAATGCACACACAATGCCAGTGTTGTGCTGCTTCGTTTTGTCCTTAAGCGTCTCTTGTCACCTACACCTTAGAAAAACCTTTCTCACTATGTCTCGCAAGGAGAAACTGTGCCAGGACAGAAAACATCTCCTATCGTGTTCTAGAGGTTGCACAAAGGTTTGTACAGTGTTTTGCACCAAGGAAAGAAAAGTTGTCCAAAACTCCTTCTTTTTCAATATTCATGTGAATGCAAAAGGCAGGAGAGTGGTAAGGTACTGTTTTCCATCAGTTTGCAAAATGCACACACAATGCCAGTGTTGTGCTGCTTCCGTTTTGTCCTTTAAGCGTCTCTTGTCACCTACACCTTAGAAAAACCTTTCTCACTATGTCTGGCAAGGAGAAACTGTGCCAGGACAGAAAACATCTCCTATCGTGTTCTAGAGGTTGCACAAAGGTTTGTACAGTGTTTTGCACCAAGGAAAAGAAAGTTGTCAAAACTCCTTCTTTTCAATATTCATGTGAATGCAAAAGGCAGGAGAGTGGTAAGGTACTGTTTTCCATCAGTTTGCAAAATGCACACACAATGCCAGTGTTGTGCTGCTTCGTTTTGTCCTTTAGCGTCTCTTGTCACCTACACCTTAGAAAAAGCTTTCTCACTATGTCTGGCAAGGAGAAACTGTGCCAGGACAGAAAACATCTCCTATCGTGTTCTAGAGGTTGCACAAAGGTTTGTACAGTGTTTTGCACCAAGGAAAAGAAAGTTGTCAAAACTCCTTCTTTTCAATATTCATGTGAATGCAAAAGGCAGGAGAGTGGTAAGGTACTGTTTTCCATCAGTTTGCAAAATGCACACACAATGCCAGTGTTGTGCTGCTTCGTTTTTGTCCTTTAGCGTCTCTTGTCACCTACACCTTAGAAAAAGCTTTCTCACTATGTCTCAAGATCCAAGGGAGAAACTGTGCCAGGACAGAAAAACATCTCCTATCGTGTTCTAGAGGTTGCACAAAGGTTTGTACAGTGTTTTGCACCAAGGAAAAGAAAGTTGTCCAAAACTCCTTCTTTTTCAATATTCATGTGAATGCAAAAGGCAGGAGAGTGGTAAGGTACTGTTTTCCATCAGTTTGCAAAATGCACACACAATGCCAGTGTTGTGTGCTTCGTTCATGTCCTTTAAGCGTCTCTTGTCACCTACACCTTAGAAAAAGCTTTCTCACTATGTCTCGCAAGGAGAAACTGTGCCAGGACAGAAAACATCTCCTATCGTGTTCTAGAGGTTGCACAAAGGTTTGTACAGTGTTTTGCACCAAGGAAAAGAAAGTTGTCAAAACTCCTTCTTTTTTCAATATTCATGTGAATGCAAAAGGCAGGAGAGTGGTAAGGTACTGTTTTCCATCAGTTTGCAAAATGCACACACAATGCCAGTGTTGTGCTGCTTCGCACAAGGTTTTAGCGTCTCTTGTCACCTACACCTTAGAAAAACCTTTCTCACTATGTCTCGCAAGGAGAAACTGTGCCAGGACAGAAAACATCTCCTATCGTGTTCTAGAGGTTGCACAAAGGTTTGTACAGTGTTTTGCACCAAGGAAAAGAAAGTTGTCCAAAACTCCTTCTTTTTCAATATTCATGTGAATGCAAAAGGCAGGAGAGTGGTAAGGTACTGTTTTCCATCAGTTTGCAAAATGCACACACAATGCCAGTGTTGTGCTGCTTCGTTTTTGTCCTTTAGCGTCTCTTGTCACCTACACCTTAGAAAAAGCTTTCTCACTATGTCTCGCAAGGAGAAACTGTGCCAGGACAGAAAACATCTCCTATCGTGTTCTAGAGGTTGCACAAAGGTTTGTACAGTGTTTTGCACCAAGGAAAGAAAGTTGTCCAAAACTCCTTCTTTTTTCAATATTCATGTGAATGCAAAAGGCAGGAGAGTGGTAAGGTACTGTTTTCCATCAGTTTGCAAAATGCACACACAATGCCAGTGTTGTGCTGCTTCGTTTCTCCTTTAAGCGTCTCTTGTCACCTACACCTTAGAAAAAGCTTTCTCACTATGTCTCATAAGGAGAAACTGTGCCAGGACAGAAAACATCTCCTATCGTGTTCTAGAGGTTGCACAAAGGTTTGTACAGTGTTTTGCACCAAGGAAAAGAAAGTTGTCCAAAACTCCTTCTTTTTCAATATTCATGTGAATGCAAAAGGCAGGAGAGTGGTAAGGTACTGTTTTCCATCAGTTTGCAAAATGCACACACAATGCCAGTGTTGTGCTGCTTCGTTTTGTCCTTTAGCGTCTCTTGTCACCTACACCTTAGAAAAAGCTTTCTCACTATGTCTCGCAAGGGAGAAACTGTGCCAGGACAGAAAACATCTCCTATCGTGTTCTAGAGGTTGCACAAAAGGTTTGTACAGTGTTTTGCACCAAAAAAGAAAGTTGTCAAAACTCCTTCTTTTTCAATATTCATGTGAATGCAAAGGCAGGAGAGTGGTAAGGTACTGTTTTCCATCAGTTTGCAAAATGCACACACAATGCCAGTGTTGTGCTGCTTCGTTTTTGTCCTTTAGCGTCTCTTGTCACCTACACCTTAGAAAAAGCTTTCTCACTATGTCTCGCAAGGAGAAACTGTGCCAGGACAGAAAACATCTCCTATCGTGTTCTAGAGGTTGCACAAAGGTTTGTACAGTGTTTTGCACCAAGGAAAAGAAAGTTGTCAAAACTCCTTCTTTTTCAATATTCATGTGAATGCAAAAGGCAGGAGAGTGGTAAGGTACTGTTTTCCATCAGTTTGCAAAATGCACACACAATGCCAGTGTTGTGCTGCCGTTTTTGTCTTTAGCGTCTCTTGTCACCTACACCTTAGAAAAAGCTTTCTCACTATGTCTCGCAAAGGAGAAACTGTGCCAGGACAGAAAACATCTCCTATCGTGTTCTAGAGGTTGCACAAAGGTTTTACAGTGTTTTGCACCAAGGTTCTTAAAAGTTGTCAAAACTCCTTCTTTTTCAATATTCATGTGAATGCAAAAGGCAGGAGAGTGGTAAGGTACTGTTTTCCATCAGTTTGCAAAATGCACACACAATGCCAGTGTTGTGCTGCTTCGTTTTCATCCTTTAAGCGTCTCTTGTCACCTACACCTTAGAAAAACCTTTCTCACTATGTCTCGCAAGGAGAAACTGTGCCAGGACAGAAAACATCTCCTATCGTGTTCTAGAGGTTGCACAAAGGTTTGTACAGTGTTTTGCACCAAGGAAAAGAAAAGTTGTCCAAAACTCCTTCTTTTCAATATTCATGTGAATGCAAAAGGCAGGAGAGTGGTAAGGTACTGTTTTCCATCAGTTTGCAAAATGCACACACAATGCCAGTGTTGTGCTGCTTCGTTTTTGTCCTTTAGCGTCTCTTGTCACCTACACCTTAGAAAAACCTTTCTCACTATGTCTCGCAAGGAGAAACTGTGCCAGGACAGAAAACATCTCCTATAGTGTTCTAGAGGTTGCACAAAGGTTTGTACAGTGTTTTGCACCAAGGAAAAGAAAGTTGTCCAAAACTCCTTCTTTTTCAATATTCATGTGAATGCAAAAGGCAGGAGAGTGGTAGGTACTGTTTTTCCATCAGTTTGCAAAATGCACACACAATGCCAGTGTTGTGCTGCTTCGTTTTGTCCTTTAAGCGTCTCTTGTCACCTACACCTTAGAAAAAGCTTTCTCACTATGTCTCGCAAAGGAGAAACTGTGCCAGGACAGAAAACATCTCCTATCGTGTTCTAGAGGTTGCACAAAGGTTTGTACAGTGTTTTGCACCAAGGAAAAGAAAGTTGTCCAAAACTCCTTCTTTTCAATATTCATGTGAATGCAAAAGGCAGGAGAGTGGTAAGGTACTGTTTTCCATCAGTTTGCAAAATGCACACACAATGCCAGTGTTGTGCTGCTTCGTTTGTCCTTTAGCGTCTCTTGTCACCTACACCTTAGAAAAACCTTTCTCACTATGTCTCGCAAGGAGAAACTGTGCCAGGACAGAAAACATCTCCTATCGTGTTCTAGAGGTTGCACAAAGGTTTGTACAGTGTTTTGCACCAAGGAAAAGAAAGTTGTCCAAAACTCCTTCTTTTCAATATTCATGTGAATGCAAAAGGCAGGAGAGTGGTAAGGTACTGTTTTCCATCAGTTTGCAAAATGCACACACAATGCCAGTGTTGTGCTTCGTTTGTCCTTTAAGCGTCTCTTGTCACCTACACCTTAGAAAAAGCTTTCTCACTATGTACCATAAGGAGAAACTGTGCCAGGACAGAAAACATCTCCTATCGTGTTCTAGAGGTTGCACAAAGGTTTTGTACAGTGTTTTGCACCAAAAAAGAAAGTTGTCCAAAACTCCTTCTTTTTCAATATTCATGTGAATGCAAAAGGCAGGAGAGTGGTAAGGTACTGTTTTCCATCAGTTTGCAAAATGCACACACACAATGCCAGTGTTGTGCGTTCGTTTTGTCCTTAAAAGCGTCTCTTGTCACCTACACCTTAGAAAAAGCTTTCTCACTATGTCTCGCAAGGAGAAACTGTGCCAGGACAGAAAACATCTCCTATCGTGTTCTAGAGGTTGCACAAAGGTTTGTACAGTGTTTTGCACCAAGGAAAAGAAAGTTGTCCAAAACTCCTTCTTTTTCAATATTCATGTGAATGCAAAAGGCGGGGAGTGGTAAGGTACTGTTTTCCATCAGTTTGCAAAATGCACACACAATGCCAGTGTTGTGCTGCCGTTTTTGTCCTTTTAGCGTCTCTTGTCACCTACACCTTAGAAAAACCTTTCTCACTATGTCTGGCAAGGAGAAACTGTGCCAGGACAGAAAACATCTCCTATCGTGTTCTAGAGGTTGCACAAAGGTTTGTACAGTGTTTTTGCACCAAGGAAAAGAAAGTTGTCAAAACTCCTTCTTTTTCAATATTCATGTGAATGCAAAAGGCAGGAGAGTGGTAGGTACTGTTTTCCATCAGTTTGCAAAATGCACACACAATGCCAGTGTTGTGCTGCTTCGTTCATATCGCTAGCGTCTCTTGTCACCTACACCTTAGAAAAAGCTTTCTCACTATGTCTCGCAAAGGAGAAACTGTGCCAGGACAGAAAACATCTCCTATCGTGTTCTAGAGGTTGCACAAAGGTTTTGTACAGTGTTTTTGCACCAAGGAAAAGAAAGTTGTCCAAAACTCCTTCTTTTTTTTCAATATTCATGTGAATGCAAAAAGGCAGGAGAGTGGTAAGGTACTGTTTTCCATCAGTTTGCAAAATGCACACACAATGCCAGTGTTGTGCTGCTTCGTTTTGTCCTTTAAGCGTCTCTTGTCACCTACACCTTAGAAAAACTTTCTCACTATGTCCAGCAAAGGAGAAACTGTGCCAGGACAGAAAACATCTCCTATCGTGTTCTAGAGGTTGCACAAAGGTTTGTACAGTGTTTTGCACCAAGGAAAAAAGTTGTCCAAAACTCCTTCTTTTCAATATTCATGTGAATGCAAAAGGCAGGAGAGTGGTAAGGTACTGTTTTCCATCAGTTTGCAAAATGCACACACAATGCCAGTGTTGTGCTGCCGTTTTTGTCCTTTAAGCGTCTCTTGTCACCTACACCTTAGAAAAAGCTTTCTCACTATGTCTCGCAAGGAGAAACTGTGCCAGGACAGAAAACATCTCCTATCGTGTTCTAGAGGTTGCACAAAGGTTTTGTACAGTGTTTTGCACCAAGGAAAAGAAAGTTGTCCAAAACTCCTTCTTTTCAATATTCATGTGAATGCAAAAGGCAGGAGAGTGGTAAGGTACTGTTTTCCATCAGTTTGCAAAATGCACACACAATGCCAGTGTTGTGCTGCTTCGTTTTGTCCTTTAGCGTCTCTTGTCACCTACACCTTAGAAAAAGCTTTCTCACTATGTCTCAGCAAGGAGAAACTGTGCCAGGACAGAAAACATCTCTATCGTGTTCTAGAGGTTGCACAAAGGTTTGTACAGTGTTTTGCACCAAGGAAAAGAAAGTTGTCAAAACTCCTTCTTTTTCAATATTCATGTGAATGCAAAAGGCAGGAGAGTGGTAAGGTACTGTTTTCCATCAGTTTGCAAAATGCACACACAATGCCAGTGTTGTGCTGCTTCGTTTGTCCTTTAAGCGTCTCTTGTCACCTACACCTTAGAAAAAAGCTTTCTCACTATGTCTGGCAAGGAGAAACTGTGCCAGGACAGAAAACATCTCTATCGTGTTCTAGAGGTTGCACAAAGGTTTGTACAGTGTTTTGCACCAAGGAAAAGAAAGTTGTCCAAAACTCCTTCTTTTTCAATATTCATGTGAATGCAAAGGCAGGAGAGTGGTAAGGTACTGTTTTCCATCAGTTTGCAAAATGCACACACAATGCCAGTGTTGTGCTGCTTCGTTTGTCCTTTAGCGTCTCTTGTCACCTACACCTTAGAAAAAAAGCTTTCTCACTATGTCTTCGCAAAGGAGAAACTGTGCCAGGACAGAAAACATCTCTATATCGTGTTCTAGAGGTTGCACAAAGGTTTGTACAGTGTTTTGCACCAAGGAAAAGAAAGTTGTCAAAACTCCTTCTTTTTCAATATTCATGTGAATACAAAAGGCAGGAGAGTGGTAAGGTACTGTTTTCCATCAGTTTGCAAAATGCACACACAATGCCAGTGTTGTGCTGCGCCGTTTTGTCCTTTAAGCGTCTCTTGTCACCTACACCTTAGAAAAAGCTTTCTCACTATGTCTGGCAAGGAGAAACTGTGCCAGGACGAAAACATCTCAGCTTTCTCACTATGTCTCGCAAGGAGAAACTGTGCCAGGACAGAAAACATCTCCTATCGTGTTCTAGAGGTTGCACAAAGGTTTGTACAGTGTTTTTGCACCAAGGAAAAGAAAGTTGTCCAAAACTCCTTCTTTTTCAATATTCATGTGAATGCAAAAGGCAGGAGAGTGGTAAGGTACTGTTTTCCATCAGTTTGCAAAATGCACACACAATGCCAGTGTTGTGCTGCTTCGTTTTGTCCTTTAGCGTCTCTTGTCACCTACACCTTAGAAAAAGCTTTCTCACTATGTCTCGCAAGGAGAAACTGTGCCAGGACAGAAAACATCTCCTATCGTGTTCTAGAGGTTGCACAAAGGTTTGTACAGTGTTTTGCACCAAGGAAAAAAAAGTTGTCCAAAACTCCTTTTTCAATATTCATGTGAATGCAAAAGGCAGGAGAGTGGTAAGGTACTGTTTTCCATCAGTTTGCAAAATGCACACACAATGCCAGTGTTGTGCTGCTTCGTTTTGTCCTTTAGCGTCTCTTGTCACCTACACCTTAGAAAAACCTTTCTCACTATGTCTCCCAAGGAGAAACTGTGCCAGGACAGAAAACATCTCCTATCGTGTTCTAGAGGTTGCACAAAGGTTTGTACAGTGTTTTGCACCAAGGAAAAGAAAGTTGTCCAAAACTCCTTCTTTTTCAATATTCATGTGAATGCAAAAGGCAGGAGAGTGGTAAGGTACTGTTTTCCATCAGTTTGCAAAATGCACACACAATGCCAGTGTTGTGCTGCGTTTTGTCCTTTAAAGAGCATTGTGCGTCTCTTCACCTCACCTACACCTTAGAAAAAGCTTTCTCACTATGTCTCGCAAGGAGAAACTGTGCCAGGACAGAAAACATCTCCTATCGTGTTCTAGAGGTTGCACAAAGGTTTGTACAGTGTTTTGCACCAAGGAAAAGAAGTTGTCCAAAACTCCTTCTTTTTCAATATTCATGTGAATGCAAAAGGCAGGAGAGTGGTAAGGTACTGTTTTCCATCAGTTTGCAAAATGCACACACAATGCCAGTGTTGTGCTGCTTCGTTTTCATCCTTTAGCGTCTCTTGTCACCTACACCTTAGAAAAAAGCTTTCTCACTATGTCTCGCAAGGAGAAACTGTGCCAGGACAGAAAACATCTCCTATCGTGTTCTAGAGGTTGCACAAAGGTTTGTACAGTGTTTTTGCACCAAGGAAAAGAAAGTTGTCCAAAACTCCTTCTTTTTCAATATTCATGTGAATGCAAAAGGCAGGAGAGTGGTAAGGTACTGTTTTCCATCAGTTTGCAAAATGCACACACAATGCCAGTGTTGTGCTGCTTCGTTTTTGTCCTTTAGCGTCTCTTGTCACCTACACCTTAGAAAAAGCTTTCTCACTATGTCTCGCAAGGAGAAACTGTGCCAGGACAGAAAACATCTCCTATCGTGTTCTAGAGGTTGCACAAAAGGTTTGTACAGTGTTTTGCACCCAAGGAAAAGAAAGTTGTCCAAAACTCCTTCTTTTTTCAATATTCATGTGAATGCAAAAGGCAGGAGAGTGGTAAAAGGTACTGTTTTCCATCAGTTTGCAAAATGCACACACAATGCCAGTGTTGTGCTGCTTCGTTTTTGTCCTTTAGCGTCTCTTGTCACCTACACCTTAGAAAAAGCTTTCTCACTATGTCTCGCAAGGAGAAACTGTGCCAGGACAGAAAACATCTCCTATCGTGTTCTAGAGGTTGCACAAAGGTTTGTACAGTGTTTTGCACCAAGGAAAAAAAGTTGTCCAAAACTCCTTCTTTTTCAATATTCATGTGAATGCAAAAGGCAGGAGAGTGGTAAGGTACTGTTTTCCATCAGTTTGCAAAATGCACACACAATGCCAGTGTTGTGCTGCTTCGTTTTGTCCTTTGGCATCTCTTGTCACCTACACCTTAGAAAAAGCTTTCTCACTATGTCTCAATAAAGGAGAAACTGTGCCAGGACAGAAAACATCTCCTATCGTGTTCTAGAGGTTGCACAAAGGTTTGCCAGTGTTTTGCACCAAGGAAAAAAAAGTTGTCCAAAACTCCTTCTTTTCAATATTCATGTGAATGCAAAAGGCAGGAGAGTGGTAAGGTACTGTTTTCCATCAGTTTGCAAAATGCACACACAATGCCAGTGTTGTGCTGCTTCGTTTTGTCCTTTAAGCGTCTCTTGTCACCTACACCTTAGAAAAAGCTTTCTCACTATGTCTCGCAAGGAGAAACTGTGCCAGGACGAAAACATCTC
>NW_022147714.1:0-9555 GCF_901933205.1 Camarhynchus parvulus
GGAGGCACCAGTGCCAACTCGGGCTGGTTTGATAGTGCCAATGGAGTCCCACAATCTGCCATCAAGGACCGGGGCTGGTGACTTTTGTTTCGCAGGCAAAGGGCGGTGTCTGTGTTTTGGGGCCATAGGCCGGGTGGCCATCTGGCTTCTGAAAATCGGCGATACGCGGGATGATTCCTCCCAGACCCAAGCTGGCACCAGTGCCAACTCGGGCTGGTTTGATAGTGCCAACGGAGTCCCACAATCTGCCATCAAGGACCGGTGCAGGTGACTTTGGTTTCAGAGGTAAAGGCCCTTTTTGTAATATCTGGGGGCCATAGGCCGGGTGGCCGGACTGGCTCCTGAAAATCGGGCGATCACGCAGGATTCCTTCCAGAACCAAGCTGGCACCAGTGCCAACTCGGGCTGGTTTGATAGTGCCAAGGGAGTCCCACAATCTGCCATCAAGTACCGGGGCTGGTGACTTTTGTTTGAGAAGGAAAGGCGGTTTGTTTATGTTTGGGGGCCATAGGCCGGAGTGGCGGCTGTCTCCTGAAAATCCAGCGATCACGCAGGATGCCTCCCAGACCCAAGCTGGCACCAGTGCCAACTCGGGCTGCTTTGATAGTGACAACGGTGTCCCACAATCTGCCATCAAGTACCGGGGCTGGTGACTTTTGTTTGAGAGGGAAAGGCCGGTTAAATAGGGGTATGTTTGGGGCCATTGGCGATAACCTGGATGGCCATGGTGGCACTGTCTCCTGAAAAAATCCGGCTGGCTCCTGAAAATCGGCGATACGCAGGATGCCTCCCAGACCCAAGCTGGCACCAGTGCCAACTTCGGGCTGGTTTGATAGTGACAACGGTGTCCCACAATCTGCCATCAAGGACCGGGGCTGGTGACTTTTTGTTTCAGAGGGAAAGGCCATTGTTTATGTTTGGGGGCCATAGGCCGGAGTGGCCGGCTGGCTCCTGAAAATCCGGCGATACTTGGGATGCCTCCCAGACCCATGCTGGCACCAGTGCCAACTTCGGGCTGGTTTGATAGTGCCAACGGAGTCCCACAATCTGCCATCAAGGACCGGGGCTGGTGACTTTTGTTTCAGAGGCAAAGGGCCGGTGCCTATGTTTTGGGGCCATAGGCCCGGAGTGGCCATCTGGCTCCTGAAAATCGGCGATACGCGGGATTCCTCCCAGACCCAAGCTGGCACCAGTGCCAACTTCGGGCTGGTTTGATAGTGCCAGCGGAGTCCCACAATCTGCCATCAAGGACGGTGCTGGTGACTTTGGTTTCAGAGGTAAAGGCCCATTGTTTATGTTCTGGGGCCATAGGCCCGAGTGGCCGGCTGGCTCCTGAAAATCCAGCGTCACGCAGGATGCCTCCCAGACCCAAGCTGGCACCAGTGCCAACTCGGGCTGGTTTGATAGTGCCAACGGAGTCCCACAATCTGCCATCAAGGACCGGGGCTGGTGACTTTTGTTTCAGAAGGAAAGGCCCTTTGTTTATGTTTTGGGGCCATAGGCCGGGTGGCCGGCTGGCTCCTGAAAATCCGCGATACACAGGATGCCTCCCAGACCCAAGCTGGCACCAGTGCCAACTCGGGCTGCTTTGATAGTGACAACGATGTCCCACAATCTGCCATCAAGGACCGGGGCTGGTGACTTTTGTTTCAGAGGGAAAAGCCCATTGTTTTAATAAGGGGGCCATAGGCCGGAGTGGCCAGCTGGCTCCTGAAAATCCGCGATTACGCAGGATGCCTCCCAGACCCATGGAGGCACCAGTGCCAACTCGGGCTGGTTTGATAGTGCCAACGGAGTCCCACAATCTGCCATCAAGGACCGGGGGTGGTGACTTTTGTTTCGCAGGCAAAGGGCAGGTGTCTCTGTTTTTGGGGCCATAGGCCGGGAGTGGCCGGCTGGCTCCTGAAAATCGGCGATACGCAGGATGCCTCCCAGACCCAAGCTGGCACCATTGCCAAGTCGGGCTGGTTTGATAGTGCCAAGAGAGTCCCACAATCTGCCACCAAGGACTGGGGCTTGTGACTTTTGTTTTGCAGGTTAAGGGCCGTTGTCTGTGTTTTTGGGGCCATAACCCGTAGTGGCCGGCTGTCTCCTGAAAATCCGCGATACGCAGGATACATTCCCGACCCAAGCTGGCACCAGTGCCAACTCGGGCTGGTTTGATAGTGCCAACGGAGTCCCACAATCTGCCATCAAGGACCGGGTCTGGTGACTTTTGTTTCTCTGGCAAAGGGCCGGTGTCTGTGTTTTTGGGGCCATAGGCCCGAGTGGCCGGCTGGCTCCTGAAAATCCGCGATACGCAGGATGCCTCCCAGACCCAAGCTGGCACCTGTGCCAACTCGGGCTGGTTTGATAGTGCCAACGGAGTCCCACAATCTGCCATCAAGGACCAGGTCTGGTGAATTTTGTTTCAGCGGGAAAGGCCCGTTGTTTTAATTTGGGGGCCATAGGCCCAGAGTGGCCTGGTGGCTCCTGAAAATCGGCGATGACACGCAGGATGCCTCCCAGACCCAAGCTGGAACCAGTGCCAACTCGGGCTGGTTTGATAGTGCCAACGGAGTCCCACAATCTGCCATCAAGGACCGGGGCTGGTGACTTTTGTTTCAGAGGGAAAGGCCCGTTGTTTATGTTTTGGGGCCATAGGCCCGAGTGGCCGGCTGGCCTCTGAAAATTCGGCGATACGCAGGATGCCTCCCAGACCCAAGCTGGCACCAGTGCCAACTCGGGCTGGTTTGATAGTGCCAACGGAGTCCCACAATCTGCCATCAAGGACCGGGGCTGGTGACTTTTGTTTCAGAGGGAAAGGCCCGTTGTTTATGTTTGGGGGCCATAGGCCCGAGTGGCCGGCTGGCTCCTGAAAATCCAGCGAACGCAGGATGCCTCCCAGACCCAAGCTGGCACCAGTGCCAACTCGGGCTGGTTTGATAGTGCCAACGGAGTCCCACAATCTGCCATCAAGGACCGGGGCTGGTGACTTTTGTTTCTCTGGCAAAGGCCGGTGTCTGTATGTTTTGGGGCCATAGGCCGGAGTGGCCGGCTGGCTCCTGAAAATCGGCGGCGATACGCAGGATGCCTCCCAGACCCAAGCTGGCACCAGTGCCAACTCGGGCTGGTTTGATAGTGCCAACGGAGTCCCACAATCTGCCATCAAGGACCGGGGCTGGTGACTTTTGTTTCAGAGGCAAAGGCCGGTTGTTTATGTTTTGGGGCCATAGGCCCGGAGTGGCCCGGCTGGCTCCTGAAAATCCGGCGACACGCAGGATGCCTCCCAGACCCAAGCTGGCACCAGTGCCAACTCGGGCTGGTTTGATAGTGCCAACGGAGTCCCACAATCTGCCATCAAGGACCGGGGCTGGTGACTTTTGTTTCAGAGGGAAAGGCCCGTTGTTTATGTTTTGGGGCCATAGGCCCAGAGTGGCCGGCTGTCTCCTGAAAATCCGCGATACGCAGGATGCCTCCCAGACCCAAACTGGCACCAGTGCCAACTCGGGCTGCTTTGATAGTGCCAACGGAGTCCCACAATCTGCCATCAAGGACCGGGGCTGGTGAATTTTTTTTCAGAGGGAAAGGCCCGTTGTTTACGTTTGGGGGCCATAGGCCCGGAGTGGCCAGCTGGCTCCTGAAAATCGGCGATACGCAGGATGACTCCCAGGCCCAAGCTGGCACCAGTGCCAACTCGAGCTGGTTTGATAGAGCCAATGGAGTCCCACAATCTGCCATCAAGGACCGGGGCAGGTGACTTTTGTTTTAGTGGGAAAGGCCCGTTGTTTATGTTTGGGGGCCATAGGCCCGCAGTGGCCTGCTGGCTTCTGAAAATCTGCAATACGCAGGATTCCTCCCGTAACCAAGCTGGCACCAGTGCCAACTCGGGCTGGTTTGATAGTGCCAAGGGAGTCCCACAATCTGCCATCAAGGACCGGGGCTGGTGACTTTTGTTTCAGAAGGAAAGGCCCGTTGTTTATGTTTGGGGACCATAGGCCGGGAGTGGCCGGCTGGCTCCTGAAAATCGGGCGATCACGCGGGATGCCTCCCAGACCCAAGCTGGCACCAGTGCCAACTCGGGCTGGTTTGATAGTGCCAACGGATTCCCACAATCTGCCATCAAGGACCGGGGCTGGTGACTTTTGTTTCGCAGGCAAAGGGCCGGTGTCTGTGTTTTTTGGGCCATTGGCCCGGAGTAGCCGCCTGGCTCCTGAAAATCTGCGATACGCAGGATGCCTCCAAGACCCAAGCTGGCACCAGTGCCAACTCGGGCTGGTTTGATAGTGCCAGCGGAGTCCCACAATCTGCCATCAAGGACCGGTGCTGGTGACTTATGTTTCAGAGGGAAAGGCCCGTTGTTTATGTTTGGGGGCCATAGGCCCGGAGTGGCCAGCAGGCTCCTGAAAATCAGCGATACGCAGGATGCCTCCCAGACCCATGGTGGCACCAGTGCCAACTCGGGCTGGTTTGATAGTGCCAATGGAGTCCCACAATCTGCCATCAAGGACCGGGGCTGGTGACTTTTGTTTCGCAGGCAAAGGGCCGGTGTCTGTCTTTTCGGGGCCATAGGCCCGGAGTGGCCATCTGGCTTCTGAAAATCGGCGATACGCGGGATTCCTCCCAGACCCAAGCTGGCACCAGTGCCAACTCGGGCTGCTTTGATAGTGCCAACGGAGTCCCACAATCTGCCATCAAGGACCGGTGCAGGTGACTTTGGTTTCAGAGGTATAGGCCCTTTGTAATATCTGGGGGCCATAGGCCCGGAGTGGCCGGCTGGCTCCTGAAAATCCGCGATACGCAGGATGCCTCCCAGACCCATGGAGGCACTAGTGCCAACTCGGGCTGGTTTGATAGTGCCAACGGAGTCCCACAATCTGCCATCAAGGACCGGGGCTGGTGAGAGGGAAAGGCCCGTTGTTTATGTTTTGGGGCCATAGGCCCCGACTGGCCGGCTGGCTCCTGAAAATCCGCGATACGCAGGATGCCTCCCAGACCCAAGCTGGCACCATTGCCAAGTCGGGCTGGTTTGATAGTGCCAAGAGAGTCCCACAATCTGCGACCACGGACTGGGGCTTGTGACTTTTGTTTTGCAGGTTAAGGGCCGTTGTCTGTGTTTTTGGGGCCAAAACCCGTAGTGGCCGGCTGCCTCCTGAAAATCCACGATACGCAGGATGCCTCCCAGACCCAAGCTGGCACCTGTGCCAACTCGGGCTGGTTTGATAGTGCCAACGGAGTCCCACAATCTGCCATCAAGGACCAGGTCTGGTGAATTTTGTTTCAGCGGGAAAGGCCCGTTGTTTTAATTTGGGGGCCATAGGCCCAGAGTGGCCTGGTGGCTCCTGAAAATCGGCGATACGCATGATGCCTCCCAGACCCAAGCTGGAACAAGTGCCAACTCGGGCTGGTTTGATAGTGCCAACGGAGTCCCACAATCTGCCATCAAGGACCGGGGCTGGTGACTTTTGTTTCGCAGGCAAAGGGCCGGTGTCTGTGTTTTTGGGGCCATAGGCCGGAGTGGCCGGCTGGCTCCTGAAAATCCGCGATACGCAGGATGCCTCCCAGACCCAAGCTGGCACCAGTGCCAACTCGGGCTGGTTTGATAGTGCCAACGGAGTCCCACAATCTGCCACCAAGTACCGGGGCTCGTGACTTTTGCTTCAGAGGGACAGGCCCGTTGTTTATATCTGGGGGCCATAGGCCCACAGTGGCCTGCTGGCTCCTGAAAATCCGCGATACGCAGGATGCCTCCCAGACCCAATCTGGCACCAGTGCTATCTTGGGCTGGTTTGATAATGCCAATGGAGTCCCACAGTCTGCCATCAAGGACCGGTGCTGGTAACATTTGTTTCAAAGGGAAAGGCCCTTTGTAATGTCTGGGGGCCATAGGCCCGGAGTGGCCGGCTGGCTTCTGAAAATCTGCGATACGCAGGATTCCTCCCAGATCCAAGCTGGCACCAGTGCCCACTCGGGCTGGTTTGATAGTGCCAAGGGAGTCCCACAATCTGCCATCAAGGACCGGGGCTGGTGACTTTTGTTTCAGAAGGAAAGGCCCGTTGTTTATGTTTGGGGACCATAGGCCCGGAGTGGCGGCTGGCTCCTGAAAATCCGCGATACGCAGGATGCCTCCCAGACCCAAGCTGGCACCAGTGCCAACTCGGGCTGGTTTGATAGTGCCAACGGAGTCCCACAATCTGCCACCAAGGACCAGGGATGGTGACTTTTGTTTGAGAGGGAAAGTCCGGTTGTGTATGTTTGGGGGCCATTGGCCCGGAGTGGCCGGCTGTCTCCTGAAAATCCGCGATACGCAGGATACATTCCCGACCCAAGCTGGCACCAGTGCCAACTCGGGCTGGTTTGATAGTGCCAACGGAGTCCCACAATCTACCATCAAGGACCGGGTCTGGTGACTTTTGTTTCTCTGGCAAAGGGCCGGTGTCTGTGTTTTTGGGGCCATAGGCCCGGAGTGGCCGGCTGGCTCCTGAAAATCGGCGATACGCAGGATGCCTCCCAGACCCAAGCTGGCACCAGTGCCAACTTCGGGCTGGTTTGATAGTGCCAACGGAGTCCCACAATCTGCCATCAAGGACCGGGGCTGGTGACTTTTGTTTCAGAGGGAAAGGCCCGTTGTTTATGTCTGGGGGCCATAGGCCCGGAGTGGCCGGCTGGCTCCTGAAAATCCGCGACACGCAGGATGCCTCCCAGACCCAAGCTGGCACCAGTGCCAACTCGGGCTGGTTTGATAGTGCCAACGGAGTCCCACAATCTGCCATCAAGGACCGGGGCTGGTGACTTTTGTTTCAGAGGGAAAGGCCCGTTGTTTATGTTTTGGGGCCATAGGCCCAGAGTGGCCGGCTGGCTCCTGAAAATCGGCATTACGCAGGATGCCTCCCAGACCCAAGCTGGCACCAGTGCCAACTCGGGCTGGTTTGATAGTGCCAACGGAGTCCCACAATCTGCCATCAAGGACCGGGGCTGGTGACTTTTGTTTCAGAGGGAAAGGCCCGTTGTTTTGTTTGGGGGCCATAGGCCCGGAGTGGCCGGCTGGCTCCTGAAAATCGGCGATACGCAGGATGCCTCCCAGACCCAAGCTGGCACCAGTGCCAACTCGGGCTGGTTTGATAGTGCCAACGGAGTCCCACAATCTGCCATCAAGGACCGGGGCTGGTGACTTTTGTTTCAGAGGGAAAGGCCCGTTGTTTTATGTTTGGGGCCATAGGCCGGAGTGGCCAGCTGGCTCCTGAAAATCGGTGATACGCAGGATGCCTCCCAGACCCATGGAGGCACCAGTGCCAACTCGGGCTGGTTTGATAGTGCCAATGGAGTCCCACAATCTGCCATCAAGGACCGGGGCTGGTGACTTTTGTTTCGCAGGCAAAGGGCCGGTGTCTGTGTTTTGGGGGCCATAGGCCCGGAGTGGCCATCTGGCTTCTGAAAATCGGCGATACGCAGGATGCCTCCCAGACCCAAGCTGGCACCAGTGCCAACTCGGGCTGGTTTGATAGTGCCAACGGAGTCCCACAATCTGCCATCAAGGACCGGGGCAGGTGACTTTTGTTTCAGAAGTAAAGGCCCTTTGTAATATCTGGGGGCCATAGGCCCGGAGTGGCCATCTGGCTTCTGAAAATCGGCGATACGCAGGATGACTCCCAGACCCAAGCTGGCACCAGTGCCAACTCGGGCTGGTTTGATAGTGCCAATGGAGTCCCACAATCTGCCATCATGGACCGGGGCTGGTGACTTTTGTTTCAGAGGGAAAGGCCCTTTGTAATGTCTGGGGGCCATAGGCCCGGAGTGGCCGGCTGGCTTCTGAAAATCTGCGATACGCAGGATTCCTCCCGTAACCAAGCTGGCACCAGTGCCAACTCGGGCTGGTTTGATAGTGCCAAGGGAGTCCCACAATCTGCCATCAAGGACCGGGGCTGGTGACTTTTGTTTCAGAAGGAAAGGCCTGTTGTTTATGTTTGGGGACCATAGGCCGGGAGTGGCCGGCTGGCTCCTGAAAATCGGCGATACGCAGGATGCCTCCCAGACCCAAGCTGGCACCAGTGCCAAATCGGGCTGGTTTGATAGTGCCAACGGTGTCCCACAATTTGCCAACAAGGTCCGGGGCTGGTGACATTTGTTTCAGAGGGAAAGGCCCGATGTTTATGTTTTGGGGCCTTAGGCCTTGAGTGGCCGGCTGTCTCCTGAAAATCGGCGATACGCAGGATGCCTCCCAGACCCAAGCTGGCACCAGGGCCAACTCGGGCTGCTTTGATAATGCCAACGGAGTCCCACAATCTGCCATCAAGGACCGGGGCTGGTGACTTTTGTTTCGCAGACAAAGGCCTGGTGTCTGTGTTTTTGTGGCCATAGGCCCGGAGTAGCCGGCTGGCTCCTGAAAATCGGCGATACGCTGGATGCCTCCCAGACCCAAGCTGGCACCAGTGCCAACTCGTGCTGGTTTGATAGTGCCAACGGAGTCCCACAATCTGTCATCAAGGACCGGGGCTGGTGACTTATGTTTCAGAGGGAAAGGCCCGCTGTTTATGTTTGGGGGCCATAGGCCCGGAGAGGCCAGCAGGCTCCTGAAAATCCGCGATACGCAGGATGCCTCCCAGACCCATGGAGGCACCAGTGCCAACTCGGGCTGGTTTGATAGTGCCAATGGAGTCCCACAATCTGCCATCAAGGACCGGGGCTGGTGACTTTTCTTTCGCAGGCAAAGGGCCGGTGTCTGTGTTTTTGGGGCCATAGGCCCGGAGTGGCCATCTGGCTTCTGAAAATCGGCGATACGCGGGATTCCTCCCAGACCCAAGCTGGCACCAGTGCCAACTCGGGCTGGTTTGATAGTGCCAACGGAGTCCCACAATCTGCCATCAAGGACCGGTGCAGGTGACTTTGGTTTCAGAGGTAAAGGCCCTTTGTAATATCTGGGGGCCATAGGCCCGGAGTGGCCGGCTGGCTCCTGAAAATCCGCGATACGCAGGATTCCTTCCAGAACCAAGCTGGCACCAGTGCCAACTCGGGCTGGTTTGATAGTGCCAAGGGAGTCCCACAATCTGCCATCAAGTACCGGGGCTGGTGACTTTTGTTTCAGAAGGAAAGGCCCTTTGTTTATGTTTGGGGGCCATAGGCCCGGAGTGGCCGGCTGTCTCCTGAAAATCCGCGATACGCAGGATGCCTCCCAGACCCAAGCTGGCACCAGTGCCAACTCGGGCTGCTTTGATAGTGACAACGGTGTCCCACAATCTGCCATCAAGTACCGGGGCTGGTGACTTTTGTTTGAGAGGGAAAGTCCGGTTGTGTATGTTTGGGGGCCATTGGCCCGGAGTGGCCGGCTGTCTCCTGAAAATCGCGTGAAAATGCACGCAGGATGCCTCCCAGACCCAAGCTGGCACCAGTGCCAACTCGGGCTGCTTTGATAGTGACAACGGTGTCCCACAATCTGCCATCAAGAACCGGGGCTGGTGACTTTTTGTTTCAGAGGAAAGGCCATTGTTTTTAATTAGGGGGGCCATAGGCCCGAGTGGCCAGCTGGCTCCTGAAAATCCGCGTCACGCAGGATGCCTCCCAGACCCATGGTGGCACCAG
>NW_022147715.1:0-77924 GCF_901933205.1 Camarhynchus parvulus
GGGTGTGGCACTGGGGTGACACTGGGGTGGCACACTGGGGTGACACTGGGGGTGGCACTGGGGTGACACTGGGGTGACACTGGGGGTGACAAGGTGACACTGGGGGTGGCACTGGGGGTGGCACTGGGGTGGCACTGGGGGTGACAAGGTGACACTGGGGGTGGCACTGGGGTGGCACTGGGGGTGACACTGGGGGTGACAAGGTGACACTGGGGTGGCACTGGGGTGACACTGGGGTGGCACTGGGGTGACACTGGGGGTGACACTGGGGTGACACTGGGGTGACACTGGGGTGACACTGGGGTGACACTGGGGGTGGCACTGGGGTGGCACTGGGGTGGCACTGGGGTGACAAGGTGACACTGGGGGTGACACTGGGGTGGCACTGGGGGTGACACTGGGGGTGACAAGGTGACACTGGGGGTGGCACTGGGGTGGCACTGGGGGTGACACGGCGCCTCCCGGTCCATGCCGCCGATGTCCCCGCAGGTGACCGTGTCCTGGGGGTGAGGGTCTCCTTCGAGGGCGCGTCCCCCGAGGCCGTGGGGCGGCTGCTGGAGGGGGCCGGGGGCTGCCGCGTGTCCCTGCACCTGCGCGGGCGAGCGCCGCGAGCCCCGCGACCCCCGAGGGACAGCGGGACGGCGCCGCCAGGCTGGTGCGGCCCCCGCGGGTTTGGGGGCCCCTGTGGAGGGGGGTCCCTGTGCATGGGGGGTGTTTGAGGGTCTCTATGGGTGGGGGGATGAGGTTTTGGGGAGTTTGGGGGTCCCTGTGCATGGGGGGTGTTTGGGGGTTCTCTATGGAGGGGGGATGAGCCCTGTTTGGGGGTGTTTGAGGGTCTCTATGGGTGGGGGATGAGTTTGGGGTGTTTGGGGGTCCCTGTGGATGGGGGGCTCGTTTGGGGGTGTTTGGGGGTCCCTATGGATGGGGGTCCATGTGGATTGGGGGGTGTTTGGGGGGTCCCTATGGATGAGGGGGGGTGTCCCTGTGGATGGGGAGTGCTTGGGGGTCCCTGTGGATGAGTTTTGGGGTGTTTGCGGGTCCCTATGGATGCAGGATGGTTTGGGGGGTGTTTGAGGCTCCCTGTGGATGGATTTTGGGGTGTTTGGGGCCCCCTGTGGATGGGTTTGGGGCTCCCTGTGGGTGCAGGATGGTTTTTGGGGTGTCGGGGCTCCCTGTGGATGGGTTTGGGGCTCCCTGTGGGTGCAGGGTGGTTTTTGGGGTGTCGGGGCTCCCTGTGGATGGTTTTTGGGGTGTTTGGGGCTCCCTGTGGGTGCAGGGTGGTTTTTGGGGTGTCGGGGCTCCCTGTGGATGGTTTTTGGGGTGTTTGGGGCTCCCTGCGGACGCAGGATGGTTTTTGGGGTGTCGGGGCTCCCCACACGCCCGGGTCCCCCCCAGCCCATGGCGATGCCCACGGCCCCCAAGAAGCCGCCCGCAGCCGCTCCCGTCCCGCCCGCCGCCGCTGCCGCCGCCCCGCTCTCGGTGGAATTGGCCCTTCCCAAGCTGCCCAAGCTGCCGAAGCCCCGCGGCGCCCCCAGCCCGGTGCCCCCGGTGCCCCCGGAGCCCCCGCGGGCCCGCCTGACCGTGCGGGAAGCGGCCGCAGCCCGGGCAGCGCCCCCGGAGCCCCCCGAGCTCGGCTCCGGGCCGCGCATCCCGGCCGTGGAGCTGGCGGCTCCCAAGGGCTCCCTGGGGCTGAGCCCGCCCCCGTGGGCAAAGGGGGGCCCGCCCGCGACCCCCGACGCTGCCGGAGGAGATGAGGAGGGCGCTCGGGGGGGATTCCCGGCCCTCCGCGTCCCCTCCGTGCCCATCGATGTCCCCAAAGCCGCCGTGGAGCTGGTGCCGGAGCTCGGCCTCGCCGGCCCGGAGCCCCCCGGCAGCCCCCCGGCCTCGGGCTCCAGGTTTGCCGAGGGGCTGCGGAAGCTCAGCCGGGAGCTGGAGCCTCCGGCCGTGGAAATCGCCCCCAAGCCCCCCAAATTCCGCCTCCCCCGTCTCGGGTGGGCGCTGGCCAAGCTCCGGGAGGGCGGCGGGACCCCTCCTCCGGCGTCGCCCCCCGGGATCGCCATTCCCAGCGTGGAGCTGGATCTGGGCGCGGTGGGAGACGCCGGGGCCAAGCTGAAGGTCCCCAAATTGTCGCTGGCGCCGTTCGGTGACATCGAGGACGGTCCGCGATTCGGCATCGGGGCCGCTCCGGGGTCGCCCCGGCTCCGCGCCCCGCGCTTCGGCTTCGCGGCGGCGGCGCTGCCCAAATTCGGGGGCTCCAGCCCCGACCTCCGCCCCGGGGGGGTCCCCAAAGCGCCCCCGAAACGGGGGGGCAGCGCCGAGAGCCTGATCCTGGGCTGGACGGCACCGGAGCCCCCCGGGAGCCTCCGGTCCAGACCCAAATCTCGGGGGGCATCGGCGCCGCCGCGGCCGCCCCGGATCCCCATCCCCGCCGTGGGGTTCGCCCTGCCGGGACCAGAAGCGGCCCCGGGAGCGGCAGCGGAGCGCCCCGAGCCCCGCCGGGCTCCGGAGCCGCCGGCGCTGAAGGTGCCGGTGCTGGAGCTGGCGCCGCCGGGCTTGGACGGCACCTCGGAGCCCCCCGGGCGCCGCTTTGGGGTGAAACTGCCCAAATTCGGGGCTGGCTCCTCCGGGAGCGGCGCGGGCTCCTCCGGGAGGATGAGGAGGGGCGGCTCCAAGGCGGTGCCCGAGGAAGGAGGAGCCGCCCGCGATGGGAACCCCCGGCGGCGCCGCTGGGTGCCCAGGGTGGGTTTCAGCCCCGGGGGGGCCTCTCCGGAGCCCCCCAAACTGGGCAGGATGCGGTTCCCCGATGTGGAGCTGTGCCCCGGGGACCCCCAGACCCCCGGCATCGGGGGGATCTCCTCCCGCTGCGATCCCGGGGGGCTCCGGGCTGAGGGGACCCCCAAATTCCAGCTGCCGCAGCTGGTGCTGAGCCCCCAAATCTGCGGCGAGCCATGAGCGCCCCCCTCCCAACCTGGGGGGGCTTTGGGGACCCCCCAAAGCGACTGAGCTCCCCCAGACCCTCTCTAACTCCCTCCCTCCTTCCCAAATTCCTAATCCAGCTTTTTCTAGGGGGGGATTTGAGGCTTTTGGGCCCATTTTTGGGGTGTTTCTATTAACCAGGGAAGGGGGGGCACGAGGCTGTTGCCCCCCAGCCCGGCCCCTCACGCTTGTTTTGGCCAAAATAAATGTTAATCCCAAAAAAACTGGAGTGTGACGGGGCTGGGGGGTCCAGGGAAGGGTTTGGGGGTTCAGGGAGAGATTTGGGGGTCAAGGAAGGGGTCTGGGGGTCCGGGGATGGGTTTGGCGGTCCAGGGAGGGGTCTGGGGGTCCAGGGAGGGGTCTGGGGGTTCACGGAGAGGTTTGGGGGTCCAGGGATGGGTTTGGGGAACAAGGAAGGGGTTTGAGGGTTCAGGGATGGGTTTGGGGGGTTCAGGGAGGAGTTCGGGGTTCCAGGGAAGGGTTTGGGGATCCAGGGATGGGTTTGGCGATCCAGGGACGGTTTTGGGGTTCCAGGGAAGGGTTTGGGGTTCCAGGGATGGGTCTGGGGTTCCAGGGAAGGGTTTGGGGTTCCAGGGATGGGTTTGGGGATCCAGGGATGGGTTTGGGGTTCCAGGAATGGGTTTGGGGATCCAGGGATGGGTTTAGATGTCCAGGGAGGGATTTGGGGATCCAGGGACGGGTTTGGGGATCCAGGGAAGGGTTTGGGGATCCAGGGACGGGTTTGGGGATCCAGGGAAGGGTTTGGGGTTCCAGGGAAGGGTTTGGGGTTCCAGGGACGGGTTTGGGGATCCAGGGAAGGGTTTGGGGTTCCAGGGAAGGGTTTGGGGATCCAGGGACGGGTTTGGGGATCCAGGGAAGGGTTTGGGGATCCAGGGAAGGGTTTGGGGTTCCAGGGATGGGTTTGGGGTTCCAGGGAAGGGTTTGGGGATCCAGGGACGGGTTTGGGGATCCAGGGACGGGTTTGGGGATCCAGGGAAGGGTTTGGGGATCCAGGGACGGGTTTGGGGATCCAGGGAAGGGTTTGGGGTTCCAGGGAAGGGTTTGGGGTTCCAGGGATGGGTTTGGGGGTCCAGGGAAGGGTTTGGCAATCCAGGGAAGGGTCTGGGGTTCCAGGGACGGATTTGGGGATCCAGGGACGGGTTTGGGGTTCCAGGGAAGGGTTTGGCAATCCAGGGAAGGGTCTGGGGTTCCAGGGACGGATTTGGGGATCCAGGGACGGGTTTGGGGTTCCAGGGACGGATTTGGGGATCCAGGGAGGGATTTGGGGATCCAGGGACGGGTTTGGGGATCCAGGGAAGGGTCTGGGGTTCCAGGGACGGGTCTGGGGATCCAGGGACAGGTTTGTGGATCCAGGGACGGGTTTGGGGTTCCAGGGAAGGGTTTGGCAATCCAGGGAAGGGTTTGGGGTTCCAGGGACGGGTTTGGGGATCCAGGGACGGGTTTGGGGATCCAGGGAAGGGTTTGGGGGTCCAGGGAAGGGTTTGGGGTCCAGGGAAGGGTTTGGCAATCCAGGGAAGGGTCTGGGGTTCCAGGGACGGGTTTGGGGATCCAGGGACGGGTTTGGGGATCCAGGGACGGGTTTGGGGTTCCAGGGAAGGGTTTGGGGTTCCAGGGAGGGATTTGGGGATCCAGGGACGGGTTTGGGGATCCAGGGAAGGGTCTGGGGTTCCAGGGAAGGGTCTGGGGTTCCAGGGACGGGTCTGGGGATCCAGGGACAGGTTTGTGGATCCAGGGAAGGTTTTCGACAACCACCGCAGACCGGGCCTTCCACAAAACGATTTGGATCAGAGGGTTTGGTTCCACCCAAAAGGGCCGGGGGATTGGGGACCCGGGGCGGGTTTGGGGACCGGGGGGCCCGCAGGGTTCCGGCCCAGCTCCGCGTGTCGCCGATGTCCACGGGTTTGGAGCCAGGATCCGGGAAGGGTTCGGGTTCGAAGGGCCGGAGGGCACCCCGAACGGGTTTGGGGGTCCGGGGCCGGGCTTGCGCGCCAGCGCCGGGTTTCCAGTCGCGGAAGTGGGATTCCCCGGACCAGTTGGAGGTGCCTGAGGGCGATTTTGGGGGACGGGGGGGGCGGAAAACGGGGTGGATACGGCACAAAACCAGCTGAAAAATGGGTCCAGGGAAACGCCCCGAAACCACGAACGAAACGGGGTTCAAGAAGGTACCACAAACGAACCCCAAAAGGTCAGAAAACAGGACCAAAATATCCCATAATCACACACCAAAACACCCCCAATACCTCCACAAAACCCATTTCTCAATATTTTCGCCCCCAAAACACCCCAATATACCACAAAACACCCCAAAATACCCAAAGAGCCCGAGAAAACACCCCCCAAAACACCCCAACCTGCCCCCGTAATGCCCCAAATGCTCCAGAAGACCCGTAACTCACCCCCAAACACCCAAAAAAAAACACCCCAAGCCCCATAACCCCAAAAACACCCCAAACACCCCCCCAAACCCTGTAACACCCCAAAACACCCAATATACCCCACACCCCAAAACCCAATCCCCAAAACCCCCCAAACACCCCTAACACCCCAAATGCCCCCAAATCACCCCAAAACGCCCCAAAACACCCCAAATCCCCCAAATTGCCTCCATAATGCCCCAAAACACCCCCAAACGCCCTGTAACACCCCAAATCACCCCAAATCGCCCCAAATCGCCCCAAAGCGCCCCAGCGCCCCGTGCTGACCCACGTAGGCGGCCCGGTCGGTGACCATGTACTTGGTGTGGCTGACGCGGGCGAAGGGGATGCGGCTCTGCGCCGCGCTGGACGGCACCAGGAACAGCCGCTGCTCGGGGACAGGCACTGTCACTACTCTGAGGGGACTGTCACCTGCCCTGAGGGACTGTCACACCCCTGAGGGACTGTCACAACCCTGAGGGACTGTCACACCCCCAAAGGGAATTGTCACCTCACCTGAGGGACTGTCACACCTCTGAGGGACTGTCACCTGCCCTGAGGCACTGTCACTCCTCCGAGGGACTGTCACCTCCCCAAAGGGAATTGTCACACCCCCAAAGGGAATTGTCACACCTCTGAGGGACTGTCACCTCCCCAAAGGGAATTGTCACACCCCTGAGGGACTGTCACACCTCTGAGGGGACTGTCACCTCCCCAAAGGGAATTGTCACACCCCTGAGGGACTGTCACACCTCTGAGGGGACTGTCACCTCCCCAAAGGGACTGTCACCTCCCCTGAGGGACTGTCACCTGCCCTGAGGGACTGTCACCTGCCCTGAGGGACTGTCACCTCCCCAAAGGGAATTGTCACCTCCCCAAAGGGACTGTCACACCTCTGAGGGACTGTCACCTGCCCTGAGGGACTGTCACTCCTCTGAGGGACTGTCACCTCCCCAAAGGGAATTGTCACCTGCCCTGAGGGACTGTCACACCTCCGAGGGGACTGCCACCTCCCCTGAGGGACTGTCATCTCCTTGAGGGACTGTCACCCACCCTGCCCAAGGGGATTGTCACCCCTCAAAGGGACTGTCACCTCCCCTGAGGGACTGTCACACCTCCGAGGGGACTGTCACCTCCCCAAAGGAACTGTCACCTGCCCTGAGGGACTGTCACCTCCCCAAAGGGAATTGTCACACCCCCAAAAGGGATTGTCACCCCTCAAAGGGACTGTCACACCCCTGAGGGGACTGTCACCTCCCCAAGGGATTGTCACCCCCTTGAGGGGACTGTCACCCACCCTGCCCAAAGGGAATTGTCACCCCTCAAAGGGACTGTCACCTCCCCAAAGGGACTGTCACACCCCTGAGGGACTGTCACCTCCCCAAAGGGAATTGTCACCACCCCTGAAGGACTGTCACACCTCCGAGGGGACTGTCACCTCCCCAAAGGGACTGTCACCTGCCCTGAGGGACTGTCACCACCCCTGAGGGGATTGTCACCCTTTAAAAGGACTGTCACCCCAATGAGGGCACTGCCACCCCCCTGAGCGTGGGAATGGGGGCAAAAATGAGGAAAAAGGGGAAAAAATGTCACCTTTTAAAGGGACTGTCACCCCCCTGAGAAAGGGGGAAAAATGGGGGAAAATGGGGACAAATGTCACTTTTTAAAGGGAGTCACACCCCTGAGAATGAGAATGGGGGAAAAATGGGGAAAATGGGGAAAATGGGGGAAAAATGAGAAAAATGGGGAAAAACGGCGAAAAATGGGGAAAAATGGGGAAAATGGGGGAAAAATGGGGGAAAATGGGGGAAAATGGCGAAAATGGGGGACAAATGTCACTCTTTAAAGAGAGTCACCCCCCTGAGAATGAGAATGGGGGAAAAATGGGGGAATACGGGGGAAAGTGGGGAAAAATTGGGAAAAATGGGGGAAAATGGGGAAAAAGGGGAAAAATGGGGGAAAATTGGGGAAAATGGGGGAAATGGGGAAAAATGGTGCAAATGGGGGACCAATGTCACTCTTTAAAGGGACTATCACCCCCCCGAGAATGAGAATGCGGTAAGAATGGGGGAAAAATGGGGAAAAATGGGGAAAAATGGGGAAAATGGGGAAAATGGGGAAAAATGGGGAAAATTGGTGCAAATGGGGGACAAATATCACTCTTTGAAGGGAGTCACCCCCCTGAGAATGAGAATGGGGGAAAATGGGGGAAAAATGGGGAAAATGGGGAAAAATGGGGGAAAAAGGGGGAAAATGGGGGAAAATTGGGGGAAAATGGGGGAAAATGGGGGAAAAATGGGGAAAAACGGTGAAAACGGGGGACAAATCTCACTCTTTAAAGAGAGTCACCCCCCTGAGAATGAGAATGGGGGAAAATGGGGAATACGGGGGGGTGGGGAAACATTGGGAAAAATGGGGGGAAATGGGGAAAAAGGGGGAAAATGGGGGAAAATTGGGGGAAAATGGGGGAAATGGGGAAAAATGGTGCAAATGGGGGACAAATGTCACTCTTTAAAGGGACTGTCACCCCCCCGAGAATGAGAATGGGGGAAAAATGGGGAAAAATTGGGAAAAATGGGGAAAATGGGGAAAATGGGGGGAAAATGGGGGAAAATGGGGGAAAAATGGGGAAAAACGGTGAAAACGGGGGACAAACGTCACTCTTTGAAGGGAGTCACCCCCCTGAGAATGAGAATGGGGGAAGAATGGGGAAAATGGGGGAAAATAGGGGAAAAATGGGGAAAATGGGGAAAATGGGGGAAAATGGGGAAAATGGGGAAAAATGGGGAAAATGGGGAAAAATGGGGGAAAATGGGGGAAATGGGGAAAATGGGGAAAAATGGGGAAAATTGGTGCAAATGGGGGACAAATGTCACTCTTTCAAGGGAGTCACCCCCCTGAGAATGAGAATGGGGAAAAATGGGGAAAAAATGGGGAAAAATGGTGAAAACGGGGGACAAACGTCACTCTTTGAAGGGAGTCACCCCCCTGAGAATGAGAATGGGGAAAATGGGGGAAAAATGGGGAAAAACGGTGAAAACGGGGGACAAACGTCACTCTTTGAAGGGAGTCACCCCCCAGTGTCACCCCGCAGCCCCAGCCCGTCGTCACGCACCACCTGCACGCCGTAGCGGGTCCGGTTGTCGGCCAGGGCGGCCAGGGAGCGCAGGAAGGGGAACATGGCGGGGCGGCTGTGGGGCCAGCAGCCGGCCAGCAGCCGCAGCGCCACGCCCGCTTCCACGGCGGCGCAGCCGCGCAGCCGCTCGTCGATGGCCGGCCAGAAGCGCGCGGGCCGCGAGAACTCCGTGCCCGCCACGTAGCTCATCACCGCCACGTCCACGAAGGACTCGGCGCCGTCGATCACCGAGAGCAGAGCGGCCAGGTCCGGAGTGCGGCCGGCGGCGCACAGAGGGGGCGGGGAGCTCTGCGGGGAGGGGGCAAGGGGGGTTTGACCCACCACGGTGACCCTGGTGTGGTGACCCCGGTATGGTGACCCACGGTGGGATCCCTGGCATGGTGACCCCAGCGTGGTGACCCCGGCGTGGTGACCCACAGTGGGTTTGACCCTGGTGTGGTGACCCCAGCATGGTGACCCACGGTGTGGTGGGTTTGACCCATGGTGGGTTTGACCCTGGTGTGGTGACCCCGGTATAGTGACCCCATGGACAGTGATACCGCTGTATGGTGACCGTGGGGTTTGACCCCAGTGTGGTGACCCCAGCATGGTGACCCCAGTGTGGTGACCCACGGTGGGTGTGACCCGAGTGGGTTTGACTCATGGTGCGTTTGACCCATGGCGTGGTGACCCATGGTGGGTGTGACCCTGGTGGGTTTGACCCTGGCGTGGTTTGACCCCGGTATGGTGACCCCACTGTGGTGATCCCTGGCATCGACCCCAGTGGGGTGACCCCAGTGTGGTGACCCACAGTGGGTTTGACCCTAATGTGGTGACCCCGGTATAGTGACCCCAGTGTGGTGACCCCAGCATGGTGACCCACAGTGTGGTGACCCACGGTAGGTTTGACCCCGGTGGGTTTGACCCCAGCATGGTGACCCATGATGGGTTTGATCCTGCTGTGGTGACCCATGGTGGGTTTGACCCCGGTGGGTTTGACCCCAGTGTGGTGACCCTGGTGTGGTGACCCACAGTGGGTTTGACC
This sequence comes from Camarhynchus parvulus, assembly GCF_901933205.1. Classification (NCBI taxonomy): domain Eukaryota; kingdom Metazoa; phylum Chordata; class Aves; order Passeriformes; family Thraupidae; genus Camarhynchus; species Camarhynchus parvulus. The sequence continues at coordinate 9,572 of NW_022147715.1, forward strand.
CTGGTGAGTTTGACCCCAGCATGGTGACCCATGATGGGTTTGATCCTGCTGTGGTGACCCACGGTGGGTTTGACCCACGGTGGGTTTGACCCTGGTGGGTTTGACCCCAGCATGGTGACCCATGATGGGTTTGATCCTGCTGTGGTGACCCACAGTGGGTTTGACCCCGGTGGGTTTGACCCCAGTGTGGTGACCCTGGTGTGGTGACCCCACTGAGGTGACCCCAGCATGGTGACCCCCGGCATGGTGACCCACAATGGGTTTGACCCATGGTGGGTTTGACCCCAGTGTGGTGACCCTGGTGTGGTGACCCCAGCATGGTGACCCCAGCATGGGGACCCCCAGTGTGGTGACCCCCAGTGTGGTGACCCCTGCAATGGTGACCCCCATCATGGTGACCCCTGTCATGGTGACCCCCAGCATGGCACCTACTGAGAAGAAGACGGCGGCCTCGGTGCCGTTGAGCGTCATCTCCAGCGGCGTCTCCAGGTTGATGGAGGTGGAGAAGCTGTCCGGCCACGGCGCCGGGATGGACGCGTCGGGGACGCCCAATGACCAGTAGGCCTCGAAGATTTTGCCCAAATCTTTGGCCAAGCAGCTGCAGTTGTAGATGGCGGCTCCCAGCTCCTTCACCTGCGGCGCGTTGGGACGGCGGCGCTGTCCCTCCCCGATGGACGGGGTTTGGGACGGCCCCGGGGATGGGGTTGGGTGGTGCCCATCGCGTTGGGTTGAGGGCCAACCGGTGGGTTTGGGACCATCCGTATTGGGTTTGGGTCGAGCCATTGGGTTTGGGATCATCTATGTTGGTTTTGGCACCATCCATTGGGTTTGGCACCGTCCGTGTTGGGTTTGGGTGAAGCTCATTGGGTTTGGATCAAGCTCATTGGGTTTGGATCAAGCTCATTGGGTTTGGCACCATCCATTGAGTTTCGGTCAAGCTCATTGGGTTTGGCACCACCCATTGAGTTTCGGTCAAGCTCATTGGGTTTGGGTGAAGCTCGTTGGGTTTGGGATCATCTATGTTGGGTTTGGGGTCAACCCCATTGGGTTTGGCACCATCCATGTTGAGTTTGGGTCAAGTCATTGGGTTTGCGGTTAACCTCATTGGGTTTGGGGTCAACCTCATTGGGTTCGGCACCATCCATTGGGTTTGGGGTCAACCCCATTGGGTTTGGCACCATCCATTGCATTTGGCACCATCCATTGGGTTCTACACCAACCTCACTGGGTTCTACACCAACCCCATTGGGTTTGGCACCATCCATGTTGGGTTTGGGTCAAGTCATTGGGTTTGCGGTTAACCTCATTGGGTTTGGGGTCAACCTCATTGGGTTTGGGGTCAACCTCATTGGATTCGGCACCATCCATTGGGTTTGACACCATCCATTGGGTTTGGGGTCAACCCCATTGGGTTCCAGACCAACCCCACTGTATTTGGCACCAACCCCATTTGGTTGGGCACCTTCCATTGGGTTCCACACCAACCCCATTGGGTTTGGCACCATCCATTGGGTTTGGGGTAAACCCCATTGTGTTCCACACCAACCCCATTGGGTTTGGCACCATCCATTGGGCTTGGGGTAAACCCCATTGGGTTCCACACCAACCCCACTGTATTTGGCACCAACCCCATTGGGTTTGGCACCATCCATTGGGTTTGGGGTAAACCCCATTGGGTTCCACACCAACCCCCTCGTGTCTGGCACCATCCACGTCGGGTTTGTCCCCGGCCCCGGCGCGACCCACCTGCGTCAGGGCCCTCCAGTCCATGTTGGCGCTGCCGATGTAGAGATGGACGCCGTCCACCAGCCAGAACTTGGTGTGCAGCACGCCGCCCGTCAGCCGCGGCAGGTCCACGGCGCCGCCACGGCGCCGCGGCGCGCGCCGGCACCGCCGTCAGCCACCTGAGCCCCCCCAGAGCCCACCGGGACCCCCAGATTGGGGGGTGACCCCGAGTCCCCGCTCACCGCTGCGCTCCAGGGCCTGCAGGTCATCCAGGGGTGCGGTGGGCGACGGAGCGCTGACCGCAACGCGCACGGCCACGCCGCGGGCCGGCAGCCGCTGCAGCGCCGCCAGCAGCCGCTCACCCTGAGGGCGGGAAAAATGGGGGAAAATGGGAAAAATGGGGAAAAAATGGGGAAATGGGGAAAATGGGGAAAATGGGGAAATTGGGGAAATGGGGAAATCGCGGGATGGCAGCCGCTGCAGCGCCGCCAGCAGCCGCTCACCCTGAGGGCGGGAAAATGGGGGAAAAATGGGGAAATTGGGGAATATGGGAAAATGGGGGAAATGGGGAAGTTGGGGAAATTGGGAAATGGGGGAAAATGGGGGAAATGGGGGAAAATGGGGGAATGGGGGAAAATGGGGGAATGGGGGAAAATGGCGAAAATGGAGGAAAATAGGGAGAAAATGGGGAAAAAACAGGGAAAATGGGGGGAAATGGGGGGAAAATCAGGGGAATGGGGAAAAAATGGGGAAAAATGGGCGGGGAAGGGAGAAGTGGGAGAAATGGGAAAAAATGGGGGGAAGGGAGGGAATGGGGGAGAATGGCAAAAAATGGGCACAAAAAGGGCAAAAAAAGAAGGGAAAAAATGGGCAAAACTTGGGAAAGAAATGGGCAAAAATGGGGCAAAAAATGGGCAAAACCCAGGCAAAAAAGGGGCAAAACCGGGAAACAACATGGGAAAAAATTGACAAAAAAAGGGCAAGAAATGGGCAAAAAAAGGGTATAAAATGGGCAAAAATCAACATAGAAAAGCAAAATATGGGTATAAAATGGGCAAAAATGAACATAGAAAGAGCAAAATATGGGTAAAAAATGGGCAAAAAATTGGGTAAAAAAGGGGCAAAAACCAGGTAAAAAAGGGGCAAAAATGGGCAAAAAGTGGGTAAAAAGGGGCAAAACGTGCAAAAAGCAGGAGAAAAAGGCAGAAAGCGGTGCCCACCTGCTCGGCGCTGGGCTCGTGCGTGCGGGTGTCGTTGTTGCTCAGGGTCCAGTAGAAGGAGGCGATGTCCACGCTGCGCGCGGCCCCGGCCAGCAGCCCCCCAAAAATGCCAACTAAAAATGGCCAAAAATGAGCAAAAAACCAGGGAAAAACGGACAAAAATGGGCAAAAAACAGGCAAAAAAAAGGACAAAAAACCTGGGAAAAAATGGGCAAAAAGCAGGCAAAAAAGGGCAAAACTGGGAAACAACATGGAAAAAATTGACAAAAAAGGGCAAGAAATGGGCAAAAAAAGGGTATAAAATGGGCAAAAATCAACATAGAAAAGCAAAATATGGGTATAAAATGGGCAAAAATGAACATAGAAAGAGCAAAATATGGGTAAAAAATGGGCAAAAAATTGGGTAAAAAGGGGCAAAAACCAGGTAAAAAGGGCAAAAAAATGGGCAAAAAGTGGGTAAAAAAGGGGCAAAAACGTGCAAAAAAGCAGGAGAAAAAGGCAGAAAGCGGTGCCCACCTGCTCGGCGCTGGGCTCGTGCGTGCGGGTGTCGTTGTTGCTCAGGGTCCAGTAGAAGGAGGCGATGTCCACGCTGCGCGCGGCCCCGGCCAGCAGCCCCCCAAAAATGCCAACTAAAAATGGCCAAAAATGAGCAAAAAACCAGGGGAAAAACGGACAAAAATGGGCAAAAAACAGGCAAAAAAAGGACAAAAACCTGGGAAAAAATGGGCAAAAAGCAGGCAAAAAAGGGGCAAAACTGGGAAACAACATGGGAAAAATTGACAAAAAAAGGGCAAGAAATGGGCAAAAAAAGGGTATAAAATGGGCAAAAATCAACATAAAAAGGGCAAAATATGGGTATAAAATGGGCAAAAATGAACATAGAAAGAGCAAAATATGGGTAAAAAATGGGCAAAAAATTGGGTAAAAAAGGGGCAAAAACCAGGTAAAAAAGGGGCAAAAAATGGGCAAAAAGTGGGTAAAAAAGGGGCAAAAACGTGCAAAAAAGCAGGAGAAAAAGGCAGAAAGCGGTGCCCACCTGCTCAGCGCTGGGCTCGTGCGTGCGGGTGTCGTTGTTGCTCAGGGTCCAGTAGAAGGAGGCGATGTCCACGCTGCGCGCGGCCCCGGCCAGCAGCCCCCCAAAAATGCCAGCTAAAAATGGCCAAAAATGAGCAAAAAACCAGGGGAAAAACGGACAAAAATGGGCAAAAAACAGGCAAAAAAAGTGCAAAAAAACAGGAAAAAAAATGGGCAAAAAACAGGCAAAAAAGGGGCAAAACCGGGAAAAAACATGGGAAAAATTGACAAAAAAAGGGCAAGAAATGGGCAAAAAAAGGGTATAAAATGGGCAAAAATCAACATAGAAAGGGCAAAATATGGGTATAAAATGGGCAAAAATGAACATAGAAAGAGCAAAATATGGGTAAAAAATGGGCAAAAAATTGGGTAAAAAGGGGGCAAAAAATAGGCAAAAACCAGGTAAAAAAGTGGCAAAAAATGGGTAAAAAAGGGGCAAAACCGTGCAAAAAAGCAGGAAAAAAAGGCAGAAAGCGGTGCTCACCTGCTCGGCGCTGGGCTCGTGCGTGCGGGTGTCGTTGTTGCTCAGGGTCCAGTAGAAGGAGGCGATGTCCACGCTGCGCGCGGCCCCGGCCAGCAGCCCCAGCCACGCCTCGAAGGTGGAGGGGCTGAGCCGGGGGCCCAGGGCCAGGCCCTCGGGGATGCTCTCCACCAGCACGATCCTGCGCAATTCGGGGGGTCTGGGGGGTCCTGGGGGGTTTTGGGGAGTCCTGGGGGGTTTTGGGGGGTCCTGGGGGGGTTTTGGGGAGTCCTGGGAGGGTTTTGGGGGGGGGATTTTTGGGGGTTCTGCGGGGTTTTTGGGAGGTACTGGGGTTTTTGGGGGGTCCTGGGAGGGTTATGGGGAGTCCTGGGGGTTTTGGGGAATCCTGGGAGGGTTTGGGGGAGTCCTGGAGGTTTTTTGGGGGATCCTGGGGGGAGGGTTTTGGGGGAGTCCTGGGGGTTTTGGGGGTCCTGGGGCATGCTGGTTTTTGAGGGGTCCTGGATTGTTTTGGGGGTCCTGGGGGGTTTTGGGGGTCCTGGGGGTTTTGAAGGGGTTCTGGAGGGTTTTTGGGGGGTCCTGGGGGTTTTGGGGGTTTTGGGGAGTCCTGGGGGTTTTGGGGGTCCTGGGGGTTTTGGGGGATCCTGGGGGTTTTTGGGGGTCCTGGGGGGTTTTGGGGGGTCCTGGGGGGTTTTTTGGGGGGGGCTTTTTGGGGGGTTCTGCAGGGTTTTTTGGGGGGCTCCTGGGAGGTTTTGGGGGTCTTGGGGGTTTTTGGGGGGTCCTGGGGGGGTTTTTTTGGGGGGGTCCTGGGGGGTTTTGGGGATCCTGGGGGTTTTGGGGGGTCCTGGGAGGGTTTTTGGGGGTCCTGGAGGGGTTTTGGGGGGTCCTGGGGCATTTTTGAAGGGTTCTGGATTGTTTTTGGGGGTCCTGGGGGGTTTTGGGGGGTCCTGGGAGGGTTGGGTTTTGGGGGTCCTGGGGGGTTTTGGGGGGTCCTGGGGGGGTTTTTGGGGGTCCTGGGGGGTTTGGGGGGGGGGCTTTTGGGGGTCCTGGGGGGTTTTGGGGGGTCCTGGGGGATTTTGAAGGGTTTTGGGATTGTTTTTGGGGGTCCTGGGGGGTTTTGGGGGTCCTGGGGGGGGGGTTTTTGGGGGTCCTGGGGCATTTTTGAAGGGTTCTAGATTGTTTTGGGGGTTCTGTAGGGTTTTGGGGGTCCTGGGGGGTTTTGGGGGTACTGGGTTTTTTTGGGGGGTCCTGGGGGTTTTGGGGGTGTTTTAGGGGGCGGGGGTTTTTGGGGAGTCCAGGGGGGTTTTGGGGTGTCCTGGGGGGGGTTATGGGGAGTGCTGAGGGGTTTTGGGGGGTCCTGGGGGGGTTTTGGGGTGTCCTGGGAGGGTTTTTGGGGGGTCCTGGGGCATTTTTGAAGGGTTCTGGATTGTTTTGGGGAGTCCTGAGGGGTTTTGGGGGGTCCTGAGCGGTTTTTTTGGGGGGTCCAGAGGGTTTTTGGGGTCCCCTCACCCCAAGCCCAGCCTTACCTGCAGGTGTCCCCGCAGGTGCCGTCGGCGCCGCGGCCGCGCAGGTGCAGGAGGAGGAGGAAGGTGAGGAGGAAGAGGATGGAGAGGAGCACGAAGAGCGCGGCGCCGCGGGGGCGCTGGGGTTTGGGGGGGGGGGACACCCCAAAATTGGGGGGTTTTTGGTTAATTTTGGGGGTTTGAGCCCATCCACGACGCAGGGAAGGGCGTGGGGAGGGGGTACCTTGGGGGGCGGCGTCTCAGGGGGCTCCAGAGCGTCCAGCTGGGGGGGAAGGACCCCAAATTTGGGGGGTGGAGACCCCAAATTTGGGGGGGGGATGGGGTGGAAACACACCCTGAAATTCCCAGGATCCCCCCCAAAATTCCCAGGATCCCCCAAATTCCCAGGATCCCCAAAATTCCCAGGATCCCCCAAAATTCCCTGGATCCCCAAAATTCCCAAGATCCCCAAAATTCCCTGGATCCCCCAAAATTCCCAAGATCCCCAAAATTCCCTGGATCCCCCAAAATTCCCAGGATCCCCCAAATTCCCGGGATCCCCCCAAATTCCCAGGATCCCCAAAATTCCCAGGATCCCCCAAATTCCCAGGCTACCCCAAATTCCCAGGATCCCCAAAATTCCCAGGATCCCCAAAATTCCCAAGACCCCCCAAAATTCGCAGGATCCCCCCAAATTCCCAGGATCCCCAAAATTCCCAGGATCCCCAAAATTCCCTGGATCCCCCCAAAATTCCCTGGATCCCCCCAAATTCCCAGGGGGTCCCTGTAGGAGTTTGGGGTGGGGGGAGCCCCAAAATCTGGGGACTTGGGGGGCTCTGTGATCCCCAATTAAAATAAAATTAAGAGGCTTGGGACCCCCAAATTCGGGGTTTGGGGAGAGAATTGAGTCAATTTGGATTTTGGGGCTCCCCGGGGGTTCCAAATTCGGGTTTTGGGGCAGGGAATTGACCCAATTTGGGTTTTGGGGTGCTCTGGGACCTCCAAATTTGGGTTTTTTGGGGTGTCCCCAGCCCTGGATCCCCAAGTTTGGGGTTTGGGGCAGGGAATCCCCCTGATTTGGGTTTTGGGGTGTCTCAGGAGCCCCACATTCGGGTTTTTGGGGTGTCCCCAGCCCAGTTTGGGTTTTTGGGGTGCCCCAGAGCCCCAAACCCGGGTTTTTGGGGTTTCCCCAGCCCAGTGTGGGGTTTGGGGTGCCCCAGGAGCCCCAAATCCGGGTTTTTGGGGTGTCCCCAGCCTACTTTGGGGTTTGGGGCAGGGAATCCCCCCAGTTTGGGGTTTTGGGGTGTCCCAGAGCCCCAAATCCGGGTTTTTGGGGTGTCCCCAGCCCAGTCTGGGGTTCGGGGTGCCCCAGGAGCCCCAGATCCGGGTTTTTGGGGTGTCCCCACCCCAGTGTGGGGTTTGGGGCAGGGAATCCCCCCAGTTTGGGGTTCAGGGTGCCCCAGGAGCCCCAAATCCGGGTTTTTGGGGTTTCCCCAGCCCAGTTTGGGTTTTTGGGGTGCCCCAGAGCCCCAGATTCGGGTTTTTGGGGTGTCCCCAGCCTACTTTGGGGTTTGGGGCAGGGAATCCCCCCAGTTTGGGGTTTTGGGGTGTCCCAGAGCCCCAAATCCGGGTTTTTGGGGTGTCCCCAGCCCAGTCTGGGGTTCGGGGTGCCCCAGGAGCCCCAGATCCGGGTTTTTGGGGTGTCCCCACCCCAGTGTGGGGTTTGGGGCAGGGAATCCCCCCAGTTTGGGGTTCAGGGTGCCCCAGGAGCCCCAAATCCGGGTTTTTGGGGTTTCCCCAGCCCAGTTTGGGTTTTTGGGGTGCCCCAGAGCCCCAGATTCGGGTTTTTGGGGTGTCCCCAGCCTACTTTGGGGTTTGGGGCAGGGAATCCCCCCAGTCTGGGGTTTGGGGTGCCCCAGGAGCCCCAGATTCGGGTTTTTGGGGTGTCCCCAGCCGAGTTTGGGGTTTGGGGTGCCCCAGAGCCCCAAATCCGGGTTTTTGGGGTTTCCCCAGCCTAGTTTGGGGTTTGGGGCAGGGAATCCCCCCAGTTTGGGGTTCGGGGTGCCCCAGAGCCCCAAATCCGGGTTTTTGGGGTGTCCCCAGCCTAGTTTGGGTTTTTGGGGTGCCCCAGGAGCCCCAGATTCGGGTTTTTGGGGTGTCCCCGGCCCAGTGTGGGGTTTGGGGCAGGGAATCCCCCCAGTTTGGGGTTTGGGGTGCCCCAGGAGCCCCAGATTTGGGTTTTTGGGGTGTCCCCAGCCCAGTGTTGGGGTTTGGGGCAGGGAATCCCCCCAGTTTGGGTTTTTGGGGTGCCCCAGAGCCCCAAATCCGGGTTTTTGGGGTGTCCCCAGCCCAGTTTGGGTTTTTGGGGTGCCCCAGGAGCCCCAATCCGGGTTTTTGGGGTGTCCCCACCCCAGTGTGGGGTTTGGGGCAGGGAATCCCCCCAGTTTGGGTTTTCGGGGTGCCCCAGGAGCCCCAGATTTGGGTTTTTGGGGTGTCCCCAGCCTAGTTTGGGGTTTGGGGCAGGGAATCCCCCCAGTTTGGGTTTTTGGGGTGCCCCAGAGCCCCAAATCCGGGTTTTTGGGGTGTCCCCAGCCCAGTTTGGGTTTTTGGGGTGCCCCAGGAGCCCCAGATTCGGGTTTTTGGGGTGTCCCCGGCCCAGTGTGGGGTTTGGGGCAGGGAATCCCCCCAGTTTGGGTTTTTGGGGTGCCCCAGGAGCCCCAAATCCGGGTTTTTGGGGTGTCCCCAGCCCTACCTGCTTGTAGGCTCCGCTCAGCCCCATCCCGGCACGAGGCTGGAACAGGAAAATCCGGATTTACCCCCGGGGGCCTTGGGGGTTTTTGGGGTGCGGGGCAGGGGAGGGACCCCAAAAATCCCCGGGGGGGTTCAGGGGAGACCCCAAAAATCGCCGGGATGCAAAGGCTGGGAGGGGGCGGGGAGGGACCTCCCCCACCCCAAAATTGGGGCTGGGCCCCCTCGGGGCAGGGCGGGGTCCCCAAAACTGGGGCAGAGCCGGGACGGGCTCAGGGACGTTTGGGGGCAAATTTGGGGTCAGTTTGGGTGCATTTGGGGCCGGTTTGGGGCTGTTTGGGGGCAAATTTGGGGTCAGTCTGGGGACACATTTAGGGCCCATTTGGGGCCATTTTTAGGGCAAATTTAGGGACACATTTAGGGCCATTTTAGGGCTGTTCAGGGACAAATTTGGGGTCAGTTTTGGGTGCATTTGGGGTCGGTTTGGGGCTGTTTGGGGGCAAATTTAGGGTCAGTCTGGGGACACATTTAGGGCCATTTCAGGGCCATTTTTAGGGCAAATTTAGGGACACATTTAGGGCCATTTTAGGGGTGTTCGGGGACAAATTTGGGGTCATTTTTGGGTGCGTTTGGGGCCGGTTTTGAAACACATTTAGGGCCCATTTGGGGCCATTTTTAGGGCAAATTTAGGGACACATTTAGGGCCATTTCAGGGGTGTTCGGGGACAAATTTGGGGTCATTTTTGGGTGTATTTGGGGTCGGTTTAGGGCTGTTTGGGGGCAAATTTGGGGTCAGTCTGGGGACACATTTAGGGCACATTTGGGGACACATTTAGGGCCATTTTAGGGCTGTTTGGGGACAAATTTGGGGTCAGTTTGGGTGCATTTGGGATCTGTTTTGGGGCTGTTTGGGGGCAAATTTGGGGTCAGTCTGGGGACACATTTAGGGCCATTTCAGGGCCATTTTTAGGGCAAATTTAGGGACACATTTAGGGCCATTTCAGGGCTGTTCAGGGACAAATTTGGGGTCATTTTTGGGTGCATTTGGGGCCGGTTTTGAAACACATTTAGGGCCCATTTGGGGCCATTTTTAGGGCAAATTTAGGGACACATTTAGGGCCATTTCAGGGGTGTTCGGGGACAAATTTGGGGTCATTTTTGGGTGTATTTGGGGTTGGTTTGGGGCTGTTTGGGGGCAAATTTGGGGTCAGTCTTGGGACACATTTAGGGCGCATTTGGGGACACATTTAGGGCCATTTTAGGGCTGTTTGGGGACAAATTTGGGGTCAGTTTGGGTGCATTTGGGGTCTGTTTTGGGGCTGTTCAGGGACAAATTTGGGGTCAGTTTGGGTGCATTTGGGGTCTGTTTTGGGGCTGTTTGGGGGCAAATTTGGGGTCAGTCTGGGGACACATTTTAGGGGCACATTTGGGGACACATTTAGGGCCATTTCAGGGCTGTTTGGGGACAAATTTGGGGTCAGTTTGGGTGCATTTGGGATCTGTTTTGGGGCTGTTTGGGGGCAAATTTGGGGTCAGTCTGGGGACACATTTAGGGTGGACACATTTAGGGCCATTTTAGGGCTGTTCAGGGACAAATTTGGGGTCAGTTTGGGTGCATTTGGGGTCGGTTTGGGGCTGTTTGGGGACAAATTTAGGGTCAGTCTGGGGACACATTTAGGGTCAGTTTTGAAACACATTTAGGGCCCATTTGGGGCCATTTTTAGGGCAAATTTAGGGACACATTTAGGGCTGTTTGGGGACACATTTAGGGTCAGTTTTGAACACATTTAGGGCCCATTTGGGGCCATTTTTAGGGTCAATTTAGGGCCATTTCAGGGCTGTTTGGGGACAAATTTAGGGGCAGTTTTGGAACACATTTAGGGCCAGTTTGGGGTCTGTTTTGGGGCTGTTTGGGGGCAAATTTGGGGTCAGTTTTGGGTGTATTTGGGGTCGGTTTAGGGCTGTTTGGGGGCAAATTTGGGGTCAGTCTGGGGACACATTTAGGGCACATTTGGGGACACATTTAGGGCCAGGTTCAGGCCGGGTTTAGGCGGGGATTTGGGGCAGTTTTGGGGAGATTTTGGGGTACTTTTGGGGCAGGTTTTAGGGCCGTTTCGTGGCAGTTTTGGGACAGTTTTGGAGCAGATTTTGGGGCAGTTTTGGGCCCGTTCTGGGGCGATTTTGTGGCAGTTTTGGGGCAGATTTTGGGGCAGTTTGGGACAGTTTTGGGGCAGATTTTGGGGCAGTTTGGGACAGTTTTGGGACCGTTTCAGGACAGGTTCTGGGGCGGTTTCGTGGCAGTTTTGGGGCCGTTTTGGGGCAGTTTTGGGAAAGTTTTGATAAAGTTTTGAGGCAGTTTTGGGGCAGTTTCGGGGCAGGTTTTGGGACAGCTTCGGGACAGTTTTGGGGCGGTTTCGGGGCGGTTTTGAGGGCGTTTTTGAGCAGATTTCCGGGCAGGTTTTGGGGCCGTTCCGCGGCAGTTTCGGGGCGGGTTTTGGGTGGTTTTGGGCCGATTTTGGGGCCGTTTCGCGGTCTCCCCCCCCCCCCCCCCGGTCTCCCCTTGGTACCGTCCAGCGCCGCCCTCACGCTCCGTCCGCAGGGGGGCGCCCTCCTCGGCCCGGCCCCGCCCCCTCCGGCCCGCGCCTGACGTCACTTCCGGCGCTGCCGTGAGGGGCCCCGGGATGGGGCGAGGGGAGGTGAGGGGGGAATGGGGGAGGGGCCGGGGGGGTTTGGGGGGGTCTGAGGGGAAATGGGGAGGGGTCTGAGGGGAAATGGGGGGTCAGGAAGGGTCTGAGGGGTTTGGGGGGGTCTGAGGGGAAATGGGGGGTCAGGAAGGGTCTGAGGGGTTTGGGGGTCTGAGGGAAATGGGGAGGGGTCTGAGGGGAAATGGAGGGTCAGGAAGGGTCTGAGGGGAAAAGGGGGGAAAAGGGGATTGAGGAGGGGTCTGAGGGGTTTGGGGGGTCTGAGGGGAAAGGGAGATTGAGGAGGAGTCTGAGGGGAAAAGGGGGGTCAGGAAGGGTCTGAGGGGTTTGGGGGGGGTCTGAGGGAAAAGGAGAGAGGAGGGTCTGAGGGGAAAGGGGGGGTCTGAGGGGAAGGGGGGGGGAACGGGAGGAGGAAAATGAGGAGGGTCTGAGGGGAAAGGAGAGGGGAGTCTGAGGGGAAAAGGGGAGGGGTCTGAGGGGAAAAGGGGGGTCAGGAAGGGTCTGAGGGGTCTGAGGGGAAAAGGGGATTGAGGAGGAGTCTGAGGGGAAAAGGGGAGGGGTCTGAGGGGAAAAGAGGGGTCAGGAAGGGTCTGAGGGGGTCTGAGGGGAAAGGGACATTGAGGAGGGGTCTGAGGGATGTTGGGGGGGATCTGAGGGCTCAGGGGGGTTTTGGGGAGGATCTGAGGGCTCAGGGGGTTTTGGGGGGGATCTGAGGGGTCGGGGGGGTTTGGGGGTCTCTGGGTGGGTGGGACGTGGGCCAGCCCCTTTAACCCCCCCTGAAATCCCCCCCAGGCCGCTCCTGCCTGATCCAGCTCTGCCAAATCCAGCTCGGCACCATGGGTGAGGGATGGACCCAAAAATCCCCTAAAATATCCCAAAAATCCCCCCAAAAATCCCCTAAAACATCCCAAAAATCCCCCCCAATCCCCTAAAACATCCCAAAAATCCCCAAAACCACCCCAAAAACCCCCAAGAACATCCCAAATCCCCAAAGCCACCCCAGAAATCCAAAATTTCCTGTGGAACACCCCCAAAACACCCAAAATTCCCTCCAAAATTAAAAATTTTCCTGTGAAACCCCCCAAAGTTCCCCAAAAAATCCCAAAATTCCCTGCAAAGCACCCCAAATTCCCAGTGAAACACCCCAAAATTCCCCAAAATCCCAAAATTTCCTGTAAAACAACCCAAAATTCCCCCAAAACACCCTGGAAATCTCCAAAACCACCCCCAAAATTCCCCCCATAATCCCAACATTCCTCATAAATGTTGTAACCCCCCAAAATTGCTCCCGAAATGCAAAATTTCTTCATCAAACACCCCAAAATTCACCAAAACCACCCCAAAAATTCCCTGTGAAATACCCCGGAATCCCCCCCAAAAAAAATCCCAAAATTCCTTAAAAACCTCCCCAAAAAAATCTTTTCGAATTTCCCAAGAATTCCTTTTGAAGCGCTCTGGGTGATGACTGCACCCCCAAAATCCCCCCAAAAATCCCCCAAAATCCCCAAAATCCCCCAAAATCCCCCCAAAAATCCCCCAAAATCCCCCCAAAATCCCCCAAAATCCCCCAAAATCCCCCAACCCCCCCCAAGCCCCTCCCCCGCTGCCGTTAATCCAGGGACAGCTGGGAACGCCCGGAATGGCCCTGGAGCCACCCTGGGCTGCCCCTCCCCCTCCCGATCCCATTCCCCTCCCCCCATCCCCTTCCCCCATCCCATTTCCCCCCTCCCTCCCCCAATCCCAATTTTTCACCCCAAATTCTTTTTTTTTTTTTTCCTGCACCAAATCCCCTTTTTGGCCCCCAAATCTCATTTTTTCTGCCCCAAATCCCATTTTTCCACCCCCCTCCCAATCCCATTTTTCCCCCTAAAATCCCATTTATTCACCCCAAATCCCTTCCCCCCAAATCCCATTTTCCCCCATTATTTCTCATTTTTTTCTTTTCCCCCCCATTCCCCCCCCAAATCCCATTATCCCCCCTAAAATCCCATTTATTCACCCCAAATCCCATTATCCCCCCTCAAATCCCATTTATTCAATCCCCCCCCCTCAAATCCCATTTATTCACCCCAAATCCCATTTATTCACCCCCAAATCCCATTATCCCCCCTCAAATCCCATTATCCCCCCCTCAAATCCCATTATCCCCCCTCAAATCCCAATTATCCCCCCTCAAATCCCAATTATCCCCCCTCAAATCCCATTATCCCCCCTCAAACCCCACTTCTTTTCCCCCAAATTTGGGGGTTTTTGCACCCAATCCCACCTTTTCCTCACCAAATCTCCTTTTTTCCTTCCCAAATTCCATTTTCCCCCTTTCCCAATCCCATTCCTTTGCCCCCAATCCCATTTTTCACTCCAAACTCCATTTTCCCCTCCCTGAATCTCATTTTCCCCTTTCCCAATCCTAATTTTTTTGCCCCAAAAATACTTCTTTCCATTTTCCCCGAATTTCCCTCACTTTTCCCCATTTCCCTTGTTTTTACCCCATCTCCCCCAATTTTTTCTCATTTTTCCCGTTTTCCCCATTTTCTCCCATTTATTCCAACTTCTTCCCCGTTTCTCACCCTTTTTTCTCTCATTTTCCCATTTTCCTGGCTTTTTCCCCAATTTTTTCCCATCTTTTCCCCCATTTTCCCCGTTTTTCCCTTTTATCCCAAAATCCCCCCATTTTTCCTAATTTTCCCCATATTTCCCCATTAATCCCAATTCTTTTCCCATTTATACCAATTTTTCCCTTATTTTTTCTTATTTTCCCCGTTTTCCCCATTTCCCTCATTTCTCCCTTTTTCCCCATTTTTCCCCGTTATCCAATTTTCCCCCATTTTCCCCCCATTTCCCCCTATTTATTCCCATTTTCAGCCTTTTTCCTGTTTTTTCCCTTTTTTTCCATTTTCCCCCATTTTTTCTCATTTTTCCCTCGCATTTTTCCCTGTTTTTTCTCTATTTTTCCTGATTTTTTTCTCCACTTTTTTCCATTTTTTCCCATTTTTCCCCATTTTTTCCCCTTTTGTTTCCCATTATTCTCCCATTTCCCCCCCTCATTTTCCCCATTTTCCCCCTATTTTTCCTGTGGTTTTTTCCCCAATTTTTTCCCCTTTTTTCCCCTTTTTTTTCTCATTTTTTCCTCTCATTTTTCCCTTGTTTTTCTCCATTTTTCCTGATTTTTCCCCACTTTTTTCCATTTTTTCCCTATTTTTTTCCCTTTTCTTTCCTATTATTTTTTCATTTTCCCCCCTCATTTTCCCCATTTTCCCCGTGTTCTTTTCCCCTTTTTCCCCCTTTCCCCCGTTTTTTTCCCCATTTTCTCATTTTCCCCCGGTTTTTCCCATTTTTCCCGTTTTTTCCCCGTTTTTCCGCAGCCACCTCGGAGTGGCTCCGTTTCTTCGAGGACGCCGGGATCCCCCCGGGCCCCGCCCTGGGCTACGCCGTGGCCTTCGTGGACAACAGGTGGGGAGAGAGACCCCCAAAAATGGGGAGAGAGACCCCCAAAAATGGGGGAGAGAGACCCCCAAAAATGGGGAGAGAGACCCCGGAATTGGGGGAGAGAGACCCAAGGTGGGGAGAGAGACCCCAAAAATGGGGAGAGAGACCCCCAAAAATGGGGGAGAGACCCCCAAGAATGGGGAGAGAGACCCAGGAATTGGGGGAGAGAGACCCCCAAAAATGGGGGAGAGACCCAGGAATTGGGGGAGAGAGACCCCCAAAAATGGGGAGAGAGACCCCCAAAAATGGGGAGAGAGACCCCAAAAATGGGGGAGAGAGACCCGGAATTGGGGAGAGAGAGCCCCGGGAATTGGGGGAGAGAGACCCCCGAGAATGGGGGAGAGAGACCCCCGGAATTGGGGAGAGAGACCCCCAAAAATGGGGGAGAGAGACCCCCGAGAATGGGAGGGAGGAAGAGACCC
Source organism: Camarhynchus parvulus (assembly GCF_901933205.1). NCBI lineage: Eukaryota > Metazoa > Chordata > Aves > Passeriformes > Thraupidae > Camarhynchus > Camarhynchus parvulus. The sequence goes on from NW_022147715.1 coordinate 24,929, forward strand.
CTGAGAATGGGGAGAGAGAGCCCCAAAAATGGGGGGGAGAGACCCTCAGAATTGGGGAGAGAGACCCCAGACTTGGGGGAGAGAGCCCCGAAGTTGGGGGGTGGGTCCCAAGGAAATCGGGGTACATTTCCGTGGAATCTGCGCGGATCCAGGGGGATCCGGTGGATCGGGGAGAGTCCAGGCAGGTTTGAGGTGGATCCCGGGTGGATTCCAGGGAAGTCTGGGTGAATTTCAGCAGAATCCGGGTGAACCTCAGCTGGACCCAGGTGGAGCTGTGGGAATCTGGGGTGGATCCCGAGTGGATCCCAGTGGGTACCTGGGAGAATTCGGGTGGGTCCTGTGGAAATTGGGGTCGATTTCCGTGGATCCAGTCAAAACGGAGGGAATTTGTGGCTCTGGGGTGGATCCCGGTGGATCCCATTGAAACTTGGGTGAATTTCAGTGGATCCAGGTAGGACTCTGGAGATCTGGGGTGGATCCCTGGAGGGATCCCTGGTGAATGCCAGGAAAGCTTGGATCCATTTCAGTGTAACCCGGGTAGAGCTGTGGGAATCGGGCTGGATCCCTGAGTGGATCCCTGAGTGGATCCCTGAGTGGATCCCAGCGGATCCCATCCTCCTCCCCTCCCCCGCGCAGGATCCACAAGAACATGCTGCTGGACCTCACCAGGGAGCTGATGAAGGAGCTGGGCATCACCGTGGTGGGCGACGTCATCGCCATCCTGCGCCACGCCAAGGTGGTCCACAGGCAGGTACGGGATCCCCTGGGACCCGCTGGGACCCGCTGGGACCCGCTGGGATCGCTGGGACCTGCTGGGATCCCTGGGATCTGCTGGGACCCGCTGGGATCCGGGAACTCCCCAAACCTCCCCGTTTCCCGCAGGAAATGTGCCGGGCGGCCTCGGAGTCGCTGCAGCCTGAGGCTGTGGGGGGATCCCGGCGGGATCCACCGGATCACCAGCGGGATCCCCAACGGGATCACCAGCGGGATCCCCAACGGGATCACCAGCGGGATCCCCAGCGGGATCCCCAGCGGGATCCGTGCGGCGCCGCGGGCAGGATGATCACCAAGAGCCTGAGCCGGGACCCCGCCCCCCCCCGGGCCCCCCGGAACCCCCCCGGCGCCGGGATCTGCGTCACCGTCCCCAACGGGGCCGGTAAGGGGGGCCCGGGGGCACCCAACGGGGATTTATTTGATTTATTTCACCCAAAGCGTCCAGGATCCCTCAGGGATCCACTCCCAAATGGGGCTTTTCTCACCCAAAATATCCTGGGATCCTTCAGGGATCCGCTCTGCGGCTGGGGTGCCCAAACGGGGATTTTTTTTCACCCAAAATGTCTCCCACGAAATGGGGGGGATCCTTCAGGGATCCACTGTGGGGCCGGGATCCCCAGATTGGGCTTTTATTACCCAAAATGTACCAGGATCCTTTAGGGATCCACCGTGGGGCTGGAGAGCCTGGGGGGGGGGGCAGGGGATGGGGATCGAGTGATCCAGAGGGGCTGGGGTCGATCCAAAGGGGATCAGGGCGGAACTGGGGTCGATCCAGAGGGGTTGGAAGGAGCTGGGATCAATCCAGAGGGGATCAGGAAGGAGCTGGGGTCGATCCAAAGGGATCAGGAAGGAGCTGGGATCAATCCAAGGGGATCAGGGAGGAACTGGGATCAATCCAGAGGAGCCGGGGTTGATCCAAAGGGGATCAGGGCGGAACTGGGGTCAATCTAAAGGGATCAGGGAGGATCCGGGATTGATCCCGAGGGATCAGGGAGGAACTGGGATCAATCCAGAGGGGCTGGGATCAATCCAAGGGGATCAGGGAGGAGCTGGGGTTGATCCAAAGGGACCAGGGAGGAACTGGGATCAATCCAGAGGGATCTGGGCGGGTCCCTGGATCACCCCAGCCCAACCAGGAAGGCGCGGATCCCAGTGGATCCCAGTGGATTTCCCTCCCGCAGGCGGATCCGGCGCCGAGGCTCCGTCGGCGCTGCCCAAGCGGCGCCGGGTGACGGCCGAGGCCGAGGGCAAGTACGTGATCCGGCTGCCCAAGGGCACCACGGCGCGCAGCCGCCACCTCCTGCGCCTGCAGGCGGCCAGAGGTACGGGCAGGGCGGATCCCGGGGCTCCCTGGTTCATCCCCAGTTTCCCTCCTGGGATCCTGAGTTTCTCCTCTTGGATCCCGGGGTTCCCCGGTGGATCCGGAGCTTTCCCTTCCGGGATCCCCAAATTTCCCCTCCCAGATTCCCCCAATTTCCCCTTCTGGATCCCAAAGTTCTTCTCCTGGATCCTGAGTTTCTCCTCTTGGATCCTGGGGTTCTCTGGTGGATCCCAGGGTTCTCTGGTGGATCCCGGGGCTCCCTGGTGGATCCAGGGATTCTCTGGTGGATCCCGGGGCTCCCTGGTGGATCCTGGGGCTCTCTGGTGGATCCAGGGATTCTCTGGTGGATCCCGGGGCTCCCTGGTGGATCCCGGGGCTCCCTGGTGGATCCTGGGGTTCCCTGGTGGATCTCAGGGCTCCCTGGTGGATCCTGGGGCTCCCTGGTGGATCCCAGGGTTCTCTGGTGGATCCCAGGATTCTCTGGTGGATCCCGGGGCTCTCTGGTGGATCCTGGGGCTCCCTGGTGGATCCCAGGGTTCTCTGGTGGATCCAGGGATTCTCTGGTGGATCCTGGGGCTCCCTGGTGGATCCCAGGGTTCTCTGGTGGATCCCGGGGTTCCCTGGTGGATCCCGGGGTTCCCTGGTGGATCCCAGGGTTCCTTGATGGATCCCTCCATTTCCCCCCCACCTCCGCAGGTCTGGGCCGGCCCTCGGTGTTCGACCGCCTCGGGGCCGAGGCCAAGCGCCGGAGCTGAGGCGGGGGCGGTGCGCGGGATCCCGAGGGATCCGGGGGGATCCAGGGTGGGGGAAGGGCTGGATCCTGGTGGGATCTGATGGGGGAAATCTGGGAGAGCAGGAGAGGGGTCTGGGATCCTGGGTGGGGGATCCAGTGGGGAAAGGATCCAGGATCCAGGGAGGGAGGGAACCAGGGAGGGAGGGATCCAGGGATCAGGATCCAGTGGGGAAAGGATCCAGGATCCAGGGAGGGAAGGATCCAGGGGAAAAGGATCTGGAATCCAGGGATCAGGATCCAGGGAGGGAAGGATCCAGGGAGGGGAGGATCCAGGATCCAGAGAGGACAAGATCTAGGGGAGAAATGATCCAAAATGCAGGGATCAGGATCCGGGGGAGGTGGGATCCAGGGGATCAGGATCCAGGGAAGAAAAGGTCAAGGGGAAAAAGGATCCAGGGTTGGTGGGATCCAGGATCCAGAGCAGGATGGGATCCAGGCGAGGTGGGATCCGGGATCCAGGGCAGGATCTAGAGGAGGTGGGATCCGTGGAGGGAAGGATCCAGGATCCAGAGGGTTGGGATCCAGGGGAGGTGGGATCCAGGATTCAGGGATCAGGATCCAGGGGGAACACAGTCCAGGGGAGGGGAGGATCCAGGATCCGGGGGAGGCAGGATTCAAGAAGGGAAGGATTCAGGGGATCCAGGGGGAAAAGGATCCAGGCGAGGTGGGATCCACGGGGGAAGGATCCAGGATCCAGAGCAGGATGGGACCTGGGATCCAGGGCAGGATCCAGGCGAGGTGGGATCCGTGGGAGGGGAAGGATCCAGGATCCAGAGCAGGATGGGACCTGGGATCCAGGGCAGGATCCAGGCGAGGTGGGATCCGTGGGAGGGGAAGGATCCAGGATCCAGAGCAGGATGGGATCCAGGGTGGGTGGGATCCAGGATCCAGGGCAGGATCCAGGGGAGGTGGGGTCCATGGGAGGTGCAGGATCCATGATCAATGGGGGGAAGGATCCAGGATCCACAGGAGGTGCAGGATCCCGGATCCACTCAGGGATCTGCCCTTTGTGCTCCCCACTGCTCTCCGCAGCCCTCGGGGGTGTTCAGCCGCCTGGGCGCCGCCCCGGACGGCCCCGACCCCGCGGCTGCGGCCGATCCCGGCGCGGGGATCCGGCGGATCCCGAGGCGCTGCCCTACGCCGGCGTGCTGAAGAAGCGCCGGGAATGTTCCGGAACGACGGCGGCGGCGGCGCAGGACGGGGCCGTGTCCAGCTCGCGGGGCGCCTGGGGCTGCGGCCAGGTCAGCAGCTCCTCCTGCGGCCCCCGCAGCGTCTTCCGCAGGCTGGGCCGCAAACCCGACTGAGGGATCCGCCGGGATCCGCCGGGATCCGCCGGGAGGTGATGGGACTGACAGCGGCAGCGGGGATCCCGGGGATTGTGGGAATCCTGCTGGATCCACCTGGGATCTGCTGGGACTGACAGCGGCAATGGGGATCCCAGGGATCCATTGGGATCCACCCAGGATCGGCTGGGATCTGCAGGGAGATGATGGGGCTGACAGCGGATCCTGGGAGTGGAGATCCTGCTGGATCCACCTGGGATCTGCTGGGACTGACAGCGGGGGTGGGGATCCCGGGGATCCACTGGGATCCACCCAGGAGCTGGTGGGATCTGCTGGGAGCTGCTGGGACTGACAATGAGAACGGGGATCGCTGGGATTTGGGATCCTGCTGGATCCACTGGGATCCCACTGGGATATACTGGGATCTGATGGGGCTGTCAGCGGATTCTGAGAGCCGGGATCCCACTGGATCCACTGGGATCTGATGGGATCTGATGGGACTGGCAGCAAGAACGGGGATCCCTGGGATTTGGGATCCCCCATTGGGATCCCCCCGGGATCTACTGGGATCTGCGCCAGGAACGGGGATCCTGGGGATCCCGGGGGTGGGGATCTCGCTGGGATCGACCTCGGGGGATCCATTCATCGGGGGAATTGGGGGTGGATCCCCCAGAGATCCCCGCCGGATCCCTTTGGAAGGGGCGGATCCCGTGGGAATCCCGCTGGAGAGCCCCGGTGGATCCCGGCTGCAGATCCCGAGGCCAAACCAGCCCCAAAATCTCCTTTTTTTGCCCCAATTTTCCCTTTCCCGGATCTTTTTTTGGGGGATTTGGGGGTGGATTTTTAATCCCATTTTTCCTGGGGTTTTATTCCCATTTTCTTGGGGCTTTATTCCCATTTTCCCCGATTTTTTCTCCCCCCAAAAAATTTTACTCCAAAAAGGATCCCTGGGGAGAATTTTGGGAGCAACTTCCTAAAAAACCCCCAAATTTTTCACAAAAATCCCCAAATCCTTCCCAAAAACCCCCAAATCCTTCCCAAACCCCACGAGAGGTGCTCCAAACACCCCAAAATTGCCTTAAATTGTGGATTTTGCCTCTGCAGCCCCCCCAGGGCTTCCCAGCACCCCCAAAATTCCTCATTTCCCCTAAAACTCCCTCTTTTTTCTGGCCATAAACCCCCAAAAGTTGGGGTTTGTCCCCAAAATGAGTTCAGGGCAGGGAATTCCAAGCTGGGGGAGGTTTTTAATCAGGAAAAAAATGAAATTTGGGATTTTTTTCACTGCACTTTGTGGCTTTTCCCCCCCAACTTTGGGATTTTTTTTCCTTCCACTTTTTGGTTTTTTCCCCTAATTTGGGATTTTTCCCCGCACTTTGTGTTTTTCCCCCGAGTCTGAGATTTTTTTCTCCTCCACTTTGTGGTTTTTTTGCCCCGAATTTGGGATTTTTCCCCCCAGATTCCAGGGCCAGGATTTTCACTGCGCTTCGGGTGAATTCTCGCGGGTTTTTCCGCCTCTCGCGGGAGCTTTTTTTTGGCAATAAACGAGTGGAAAAAGTGTTAATAAACGCTAATTTATGCAGATCTATTTAAACGAGCTTTAATTAACGGAGGGGGAGGAGAAGCCCCGCCCCTTCCGCCCCGCCCCTCTATGTATAACCCCCTCCCTCTATGACGTCATAGCCACGCCCCCAGGGCCGGCGCGCGCGCGGGGTCTCCCCCTCACGGCCCCCCCCCCCCCGCGCTGTTTTCGCTCCCGTTTCCTTCCGCCGCCGCTTTTTAAATTAAATTTTATTTTTATTTCTCCTCTTTCCGGAACCGGGAGGAAATTAAAAAACCCCCGCGAGTCCCGGGATGAGCGGCCGGAACCGGCCGGGCCTGCGGCGTCCATGACAGGTGAGACCTTGGGGTGGTTCCGTTCCTCCTTCCCCCCCCGCGCAGCGCAATGGAGTCGCCCGGCTCTCCTGAGGGGCAGCGAGGGCCGCGCCACCCGCGCGCTGCCGGAGGGGGGCGCCGCGTTTCCCCCCCTTTTGAGGAGAGAATGGGCTCGTCCCGTTCATGAGGGGGGGTCGGGGGGGGCCGCACCACGCGTGGGGGGAGGGGAGGACACGCGGGGACGCGGGGGGACACGGAGGGGACAACCGGGGTTGCCCCCGGGCCCCGCTGTGGTTCCGCCCGCTGCTGTTCCGTGCGCTGCTGTGGGGAGCGAACCACTCGGGAAATGGGGGGGGCTGGGGGCGTTCTCTGTGTGTCCCCCTCCCCAAATCACCCCTCAGCCCCTCAGGATGGGACCCCTACCCAAATTCCTCCCCAAAATCCCAAATTTCCTCCCCCGGGGAGGAGCAGCAGTGGCGTGGGACCCCGCACCCCCCAATATTTGCTCCCCAATTTCCTCCCACCACAAAATTCCTCCTGAAATTCCCCTCCCCAAATTCCTTCCCTCATCTCCTTCCCCAAAAAAATCCCCACAATTTCCTCTCCCCAAAATTCCTTCCCTCATCACCTTTCCCAAAAAAAATCCCCCAATTTTCCCTCGTCAAAAATTCCCCCAATTTTTCCCTCCCCAATTTTTCCCCTCTCCCCAAAAATTCCCCCAATTTTCCCCTTCCCACTTCCCTCCCAAACAAAAAACCCCCCCCCCCCCTAATTTCCCCCCCCACAAAAATTCCCCCCAATTTTCCCCTCCCCAAAAAATCCCCCAATTTTCCCTCCCCAATTTTCCCCTCCCCAAAAGATCCCCCCAAATCCCCCCCGGAGCCGCTTTTCCACCCCGAATTTCCCCTTTTCCTCCCCCAAACCCCACTTTTGGCCGTTTTCTCCCCATTTTGTGGCCCCAGGAGGAGCCGGCGCCGCCGGGAGCTGCCCTCGGATCCGGATCCGGCGCTCGGGTACGGGGCAGGGCCCGGCCCTGGTTTAATTGGGGTCGTTAACGAGGGGGAAATGAGGCACGGATCTGCCCGGCCTTGGCCTGGCCCAAAATCCCAAAATCCCAAAATCCCAAAATCCCAAAATCCCATGGGTTGGTCCCAAAATCCCATAGATTCATGGCAAAAATTCCATGGATTGGTCCTAAAATTCCCCAAATCCATTCCAAAATTCCACGGATTGATCCCAAAATTCCACAGTTGATCCCGTTATCAATCCCGTTGTCGATCCCATTGTTGATTCAATTGATCCCATTGTTGATCACATTATCAATCCCATTGTTGATCCCATTGATCCTGTTATCGATCCCGTTATTGATCCCTTACTGATCCTATTTTTGACCCCCTTATTGATCGCATTGATCTCATTATTAACCCCATTGACCCCATTAGATCTATTATTAATCCATTATCGATCCCATTGAACCCATTGCTCTTGCCATGGATCCCATTGCTGAGCCCATTCTTAATCCCATTGATCCAATTATCGATCCCATTATTGAGCTCATTGATCCATTATAACATACTGATTATCCATTGTCCATTGGCCCCATTATCCATCCCACGGATCCATTATTGATCCCATTGATCCCATTATTGATGCAGTTGATCCATTATTGATCCATTATTGATGTCATTGACTCTATTATCAATCCCATTGATCCGTTACTGATCCCATTGACCCCATTGATCCATTATTGATCCCGTTGATCCCATTGATCTATTATTGATCCATCACTGATCCCATGGATCCATTATTGAGCCCATTGACCATTGATCCATTATTGATCCATTATTGATCCATTACTGATCCCATTGACCCCATTGATCCATTATTGATCCATTACTGATCCCATTGACCCTATTATCGGTCCCATTGATCCATTACTGATCCCATTGACGCCATTGATCCATCATTGGTCCATTACCAATCCCATTGATCCATTATTGATCCATTATCAATCCCACAGGTGCTCCCGGCCCCGCAGGGTCCCGGGGGGGCCCCGGGGGTCCCCGTGGGGGGCGGGGCCACCATGAGTGAGGCGCAGGTGGTCAAGGAGGGCTGGCTGCACAAGAGGGGTGAGCTGGGGCGGGGCCCGGGGGCGGGGCCTGGCGCCTGGGGGCGGGGCTTGGGACGGGGCTTGGGGCTTGGTGGGGGATTTGGGATGGAGGATTTGGGGATTTGGGGATTTGGGATTGGGGATGGGGGTTTGGGGTTTGGGGGTTTGGGATTGGAGGATTTGGGGGTTTGGGGGTTTGGGATTTGGGGATTTGGGACTGGGATTGGGGGTTTGGGATTTGAGCTATGGGGTTGGGATTTGGAATTGAGGGATTTGGGATTTGGGATGGGGTTTGGGGATGGGGGATTTGGGATTGGGCCTGTAGGATGGGGATTTGGGGTTGGGACGAGATTTGGGACAGGGGTGTGGGCACACAGGGGATTTGGGGTTGGGATTGGGGTTTGGTGGGATTTGGGGGATTTGGGGTTGGGGGAATTTGGGACGGGGGCGCACACACAGGGGATTTGGGGTTGGGGTTTGGGGTTGGGGTTTGGGGTTTGGGATTGGGGGTTGGGGCGGGATTTGGGGTTGGGGTGGGATTTGGGGATTTGGGGGTTGGGATTGGGGTTGGGTAGGATTGGGGGATTTGGGGTTTGGGGAATTTGGGATGGGGTGGGCGCACACAGGGGATTTGGGGTTGGGACAGGATTTGGGCCGGGGGTGCGGCACACACAGGGGATTTGGGGTTGGGGTTTGGGGTTGGGATGGGGTTTGGGGGATTTGGGGTTGGGACAGGATTTGGGGTTGGGATGGGGGATTTGGGGTTGGGATGGGAATGGGGAATGGGGATTTGGGGTTGGGACAGGATTTGGGGGATTTGGGGTTTGGGGGATTTGGGATGGGGGTGCGGCACACACAGGGGATTTGGGGTTGGGGTTTGGGGTTTGGGATTTGGGGTTGGGACAGGATTTGGGGTTGGGGTTTGGGGTTGGGATGGGATTTGGGGGATTTGGGGTTGGGACAGGATTTGGGCGGGGGGTGCGGCACACACAGGGGATTTGGGGTTTGGGGGATTTGGGGTTTGGGGGATTTGGGGTTTGGGGGATTTGGGGCGGGGGTGCGGCACACACAGGGGATTTGGGGTTGGGATGGGATTTGGGGGATTTGGGGTTGGGACAGGATTTGGGCTGGGGGTGCGGCACACACAGGGGATCCCCCCGTTAACCCTTTCCCGCCCCGCCCCAGGCGAGTTCATCAAGACGTGGCGGCCGCGCTATTTCCTGCTCAGGAGCGACGGTTCCTTCGTGGGCTACAGGGAGCGGCCCGAGGGCGCCGAGCACGGCCTCCCCCCCCTCAACAACTTCTCCGTGGCCGGTACGGCCTCGGCGCGGGGCGGGCCCCAAACCCCCCCCGGGCCGGGCTTTGCCCGATTTGGCCGATTCTCGCCCCGTTCCGCAGAGTGCCAGCTGATGAGGACGGAGCGGCCGCGCCCCAACACCTTCGTCATCCGCTGCCTGCAGTGGACCTCGGTCATCGAGAGGACCTTCCACGTGGACACGGCCCAGGAGCGGTGCGTGGCGCCGGGAGAGCCCAAATCCTGCTGGGAGCGATCCTAAATCCCTTGGGAGAGATCCTAAATCCCTTGGGAGCGATCCTAAATCCTGCTGGGAGAGATCCTATATCCTGCTGGGAATGATCCTAAATACCTTGGGAGAGATCCCAAATCCTTCAGTGAGATCCGAAACCCGGAGAGACCCCAAATCCTGCTGGGAGCGATCCTAAATCCTGCTTGGGGGCGATCCTAAATCCCTCAGGAGGGATCCCAAATCCTCCTGGGAGCGATCCTAAATCCCTTGGGAGAGATCCTAAATCCCCTAAGAGTGATCTCAAATCCCTTGGGAAAACTCCAAAAGGAGAGACCCAAATCCTGCTGGGAGCGATCCTAAATCCCTTGGGAGGGATCCTAAATCCCTTGGGAGGGATCCTAAATCCCTTGGGAGGGATCCCAAATCCCTTGGGAGAGATCCTAAATCCTGCTGGGAGTGATCCTAAATCCCTTGGGAGAGATCCCAAATCCCTTGGGAGCGACAAATCCCCTTGGGAGAGATCCCAAATCCTGCTGGGAGCGATCCTAAATCCCTTGGGAGAGATCCCAAATCCCTTGGGAGCGATCCTAAATCCCTTGGGAGAGATCCTAAATCCCTTGGGAGTGATCCTAAATCCCCTGGGAGGGATCCTAAATCCCGCTGGGAGCGATCCTAAATCCCTTGGGAGAGATCCTAAATCCCTTGGGAGAGATCCTAAATCCCTGGGGCCCTAAATCCCTGGGAGTGATCTCAAATCCCTTGGGAGATCCAAATCCTGGGATCCTAAATCTCTGGGAGATCCTAAATCCCTTGGGAGAGATCCTAAATCCTACTGGGAGTGATCCTAAATCCCTTGGGAGTGATCCTAAATCCCTTGGGAGAAACTGCAAAAGGAGAGACCCCAAATCCCTTGGGAGCGATCCCAAATCCCCTGGCTCCCTTCCCCCCAGGGAGCAGTGGCTCCAGGCCATCCAGGCCGTGGCCTCGGCGCTCAAGAGCCGCGCGCCGGCCCCGGAGCCGCCCGAGCTCGGGGGGGAAACGCCCGGGGACGGGGAGGCCGCCGAGAAACCCCGCAGCAAGGCCGTGAGTGTGCCCCCAAATCCCCCAAAACAGCCCCAAAATAGCCCCGGAAAATCCCCAAAAAATAGCCCCAAAATCCCCCAAAACAGCCCCGGAATAGCCCCAGAAAATCCCCAAAAACAGCCCCAAAATAGCCCCGGAAAATCCCCAAAAACAGCCCCAAAATAGCCCCGGAAAATCCCCCCAAAAAACACCCAAAATAGCCCCAAAATAGCCCCGGAAAATCCCCAATAAATAGCCCCAAAATCCCCCAAAATATCCCCAAAATAGCCCCAGAAAATCCCCAGAAAACACCCAAAACAGCCCCAAAATAGCCCCGGAAAATCCCCCAAAATAGCCCCAGAATAGCCCCCGAAAAACAAAAATATCCCCAGAAAATAGCCCCGAAAATCCAAACCCAAAATATCCCCAAAATAGCCCCAGAAAATCCCCCAAAATATCCCCAAAATAGCCCCGGAAAATCCCCAAAAAATAGCCCCAAAATCCCCCAAAATATCCCCAAAATAGCCCTGGAAAATCCCCCAAAACCACCCAAAATATCCCTCAAAATCCCCTGAAAAATCCCTGAAGAAACACCCCAAATATCCCCAAAAAACGCCCCAAAAAGCCAAAAAAATCCCCCTAAATATCCCTGAAATATTCTGAAAATATCCCCAAAATATTCTCAAAAACGACTCAAAATCTCCCCAAAAAATCCCTCCAAAACCACCTCAAACATCCGTTTGAAACGCCCGAAATATCCCCAGAACATCACCCAAAATATCCCCCCAAAATTCCCTCAAAAGTCCCCAAATAATCAGCAAAATTCCAAAGGAAATCCCCCAAAAAGTCCCAAAAATCTCCTGATAAAACCTCCTAAAAAATCCCCAAAAACCCCCACAAAAAAATGCCTAAAAAAACTGAAAATGCCCTCAAAAAATCCCCACCCCAAAATATCCCCCAGAATTCCCCCACAAAAAAAAAACCAAAAAAAAACCCCTAAAAAATTCCTGAAAAGTCCCCAAAAAATCCCAACTAGTAAAAAGCCCCAAAATTGGTTTTTTTGCCCCATTAGAGCATGGCAGACTTTGATTACCTGAAAAAAACCCTAAAAAAATCACCAGAAATCCCCAAAAAATCCCCAAAAAATCCCCAGAAATCCCAAAAGAATCCCTAAAAAAAATCTCAAAAATCCCCCAGAAAAAACCTCAAAAAATCCCAAAAAATCTCCCCAAAATTCCCAAAAATTGACCAAAAAATCCCCCCAAAAATGCCAAAAATCCCCAAAAAAATCCAAAAAAATCCCCCAAAAAATCCCAAAAATTCCCCTGAAAATTCCCCCAAAAATCCAAAAAATCCCAAATACTAAAATGCCCCCAAAATTTCTTTTTTTGCCCCATTAGAGCATGGCAGACTTTGATTACCTGAAAACACGCCTCAAAAATCCCCCAAAAATCTCCTTAAAACGTCAAAAAATCAAAAAAAAATCACCAAAAAACCCCAAAAATCCCAAAAAATCCCCGAAAATTCCCCAAAAAATCCCAAATAGTAAAAGCCCCAAAATTGGGTTTTGCCCCATTAGAGCATGGCAGACTTTGATTACCTGAAAAAAACCCTAAAAATTCCCAGAAACCCCAAAAATCCCCAAAAAATCCCCAGCAATCCCAAAAAATCCCTAAAAAAATCTCAAAAATCCCCAGAAAAAACCTCAAAAAATCCCAAAAATCTCCCCAAAATTCCTAAAAATTACCAAAAAATCCCCCCAAAAATCCCAAAAAATCCCCAAAAATCCCAAAAAATCCCCAAAAAATCCCCCAAAATCCCAACTACTAAAAAGCCCCAAAATTGGGTTTTTTGCCCCATTAGAGCATGGCAGACTTTGATTACCTGAAAACATCCCCTAAAAAAATCACCAGAAATCCCCAAAAAATCCCCAGAAATCCCAAAAGAATCCCTAAAAAAAAATCTCAAAAATCCCCCAGAAAAAACCTCAAAAAATCCCAAAAAATCTCCCCAAAATTCCCAAAAATTGACCAAAAAATCCCCCCAAAAATGCCAAAAAATCCCCAAAAAATTCAAAAAATCCCCCAAAAAATCCCAAAAATTCCCTGAAAATTCCCCAAAAATCCAAAAAATCCCAAATACTAAAATGCCCCAAAATTTCATTTTTTTGCCCCATTAGAGCATGGCAGACTTTGATTGCCTGAAAACACGCCTCAAAAAATCCCCCAAAATCTCCTTAAAAACGTCAAAAAATCAAATAAAAAATCCCCCAAAAAACCCCAAAAATCCCAAAAAATCCCCGAAAATTCCCCAAAAATTCCCCAAAAATCCCAACTACTAAAACCCCAAATTGGTTTTCCCCATTAAGCATGGCAGATTTGATTCCTGAAACACGCCTCAAAAATCCCCCAAAAATCTCCTTAAAACGTCAAAAAATCAAACAAAAAATCCACAAAAACCCCCAAAAATAACCCCAAAAATCCCAAAAAAATCCCCAAAAATTCCCCCCAAAATCCCAACTACTAAAAAGCCCCAAAAATTGGGTTTTTGCCCCATTAGAGCATGGCAGACTTTGATTGCCTGAAAACACGCCTCAAAAATCCCCAAAATCTCCTTAAAAACGTCAAAAAATTAAAAAAAAATCCCCAAAAAACCCCCAAAAATCCCAAAAAATCCCCGAAAATTCCCCAAAAAATCCCAAATACTAAAAAGCCCCAAAATTGGGTTTTTTTGCCCCATTAGAGCATGGCAGACTTTGATTACCTGAAAACATACCCTAAAAAAATCACCAGAAATCCCCAAAAAATCCCCAAAAAATCCCCAGAAATCCCAAAAGAATCCCTAAAAAAAATCCCAAAAATCCCCCAGAAAAAACCTCAAAAAATCCCAAAAAATCTCCCCAAAATTCCTAAAAATTGACCAAAAAATCCCCCCAAAAATCCCAAAAAATCACCAAAAATTCCCTAAAAAATCCAAAAAAATCCCAAATACTAAAATAGCCCCAAAATTTCTTTTTTTTGCCCCATTAGAGCATGGCAGACTTTGATTACCTGAAAACATGCCTCAAAAAATCCCCCAAAATCTCCTTAAAAACATCAAAAAAATCAAACAAAAAATCCCAAAAAAACCCCAAAAATCCCAAAAAATCCCCGAAAATTCCCCCAAAAATTCCCCCAAAAATCCCAAAAAATCCCAAATAGTAAAAAGCCCCAAAATTTCGGTTTTTTGCCCCATTAGAGCATGGCAGACTTTGATTACCTGAAAACACGTCTCAAAAAATCTCCTTAAAAACATCAAAAAATCAAACAAAAAATCCCAAAAAAACCCCCAAAAATCCCAAAAAATCCCCGAAAATTCCCCAAAAAATCCCAAATACTAAAAAGCCCCAAAATTGGGTTTTTTTGCCCCATTAGAGCATGGCAGACTTTGATTACCTGAAAAAACCCTAAAAAATTCCCAGAAATCCCCAAAAAATCCCCAAAAAATCCCCAGAAATCCCAAAAGAATCCCTAAAAAGAATCTCAAAAATCCCCCAGAAAAAACCTCAAAAAATCCCAAAAAATCTCCCCAAAATTCCTAAAAATTGACCAAAAAATCCCCCCAAAAATCCCAAAAAATCACCAAAAATTCCCTAAAAAATCCAAAAAAATCCCAAATACTAAAATGCCCCAAAATTTCTTTTTTCTGCCTCATTAGAGCATGGCAGACTTTGATTACCTGAAAACATGCCTCAAAAAATCCCCCAAAATCTCCTTAAAAATGTCAAAAAATCAAACAAAAAATCCCCAAAAAAACCCCAAAAATCCCAAAAAATCCCCGAAAATTCCCCAAAAAATCCCAAATACTAAAAAGCCCCAAAATTGGGTTTTTTGCCCCATTAGAGCATGGCAGACTTTGATTACCTGAAAACACGTCTCAAAAAATCTCCTTAAAAACGTCAAAAAATCAAATAAAAAATCCCCAAAAAAACCCCCAAAAATCCCAAAAAATCCCCGAAAATTCCCCCAAAAAACCCCAACTAGTAAAAAGCCCCAAAATTTCGGTTTTTTGCCCCATTAGAGCATGGCAGACTTTGATTACCTGAAAACACTCCTCAAAAAATCCCCCAAAATCTCCTTAAAAACGTCAAAAAAATCAAACAAAAAATCACCAAAAAATCCCCAAAAATCCCAAAAAATTCCCAAAAATCCCCAAAAATTCCCCCAAAAATCCCAAAAAATCCCAAATAGTAAAAAGCCCCAAAATTTCGGTTTTTTGCCCCATTAGAGCATGGCAGACTTTGATTGCCTGAAAACACGTCTCAAAAAATCTCCTTAAAAACATCAAAAAATCAAACAAAAAATCCCAAAAAATCCCCAAAAATCCCAAAAAATCCCCGAAAATTCCCCAAAAAATCCCAAATACTAAAAAGCCCCAAAATTGGGTTTTTTTGCCCCATTAGAGCATGGCAGACTTTGATTACCTGAAAAAAAACCCTAAAAAATTCCCAGAAATCCCCAAAAAATCCCCAAAAAATCCCCAGAAATCCCAAAAGAATCCCTAAAAAAAATCTCAAAAATCCCCCAGAAAAAACCTCAAAAAATCCCAAAAAATCTCCCCAAAATTCCTAAAAATTGACCAAAAAATCCCCCCAAAAATCCCAAAAAATCACCAAAAATTCCCCAAAAAATCCCAAATACTAAAATACCCCAAAATTTCTCTTTTTTGCCCCATTAGAGCATGGCAGACTTTGATTACCTGAAAACACGCCTCAAAAAATCCCCCAAAATCTCCTTAAAAACGTCAAAAAATCAAACAAAAAATCCCCAAAAAAACCCCAAAAATCCCAAAAAATCCCTGAAAATTCCCCCAAAAATTCCCCCAAAAATCCCAAAAAATCCCAAATAGTAAAAAGCCCCAAAATTGGGTTTTTGCCCCATTAGAGCATGGCAGACTTTGATTACCTGAAAACACGTCTCAAAAAATCTCCTTAAAAACATCAAAAAATCAAACAAAAAATCCCAAAAAAAACCCCAAAAATCCCAAAAAATCCCCGAAAATTCCCCAAAAAATCCCAAATACTAAAAAGCCCCAAAATTGGGTTTTTTTTGCCCCATTAGAGCATGGCAGACTTTGATTACCTGAAAAAAAACCCTAAAAAATTCCCAGAAATCCCCAAAAAAATCCCAAAAAATCCCCAGCAATCCCAAAAGAATCCCTAAAAAATCTCAAAAATCCCCCAGAAAAAACCTCAAAAAATCCCAAAAAATCTCCCCAAAATTCCTAAAAATTGACCAAAAAATCCCCCCAAAAATCCCAAAAAATCCCCAAAAATCCCAAAAAATCCCCAAAAATTCCCCCAAAATCCCAACTACTAAAAAGCCCCAAAATTGGGTTTTTTGCCCCATTAGAGCATGGCAGACTTTGATTACCTGAAAACATCCCCTAAAAAAATCACCAGAAATCCCCAAAAAATCCCCAGAAATCCCAAAAGAATCCCTAAAAAAAAATCTCAAAAATCCCCCAGAAAAAACCTCAAAAAATCCCAAAAAATCTCCCCAAAATTCCCAAAAATTGACCAAAAAATCCCCCCAAAAATGCCAAAAAATCCCAAAAAAATTCAAAAAAATCCCCCAAAAAATCCCAAAAATTCCCCTGAAAATTCCCCCAAAAATCCAAAAAAATCCCAAATACTAAAATGCCCCAAAATTTCATTTTTTTGCCCCATTAGAGCATGGCAGACTTTGATTACCTGAAAACACGCCTCAAAAAATCCCCCAAAATCTCCTTAAAAACGTCAAAAAATCAAATAAAAAATCCCCAAAAAACCCCAAAAATCCCAAAAAATCCCCGAAAATTCCCCCAAAAATTCCCCCAAAAATCCCAACTACTAAAAAGCCCCAAAATTGGGTTTTTTGCCCCATTAGAGCATGGCAGACTTTGATTGCCTGAAAACACGCCTCAAAAAATCCCCCAAAATCTCCTTAAAAACGTCAAAAAATCAAACAAAAAATCCCCAAAAAACCCCAAAAATCCCAAAAAATCCCCGAAAATTCCCCAAAAAATCCCAACTAGTAAAAAGCCCCAAAATTGGGTTTTTTGCCCCATTAGAGCATGGCAGATTTTGATTACCTGAAAACACATCTCAAAAAATCTCCTTAAAAACATCAAAAAATCAAACAAAAAATCCCAAAAAAAACCCCAAAAATCCCAAAAATTCCCCTGAAAATTCCCCCAAAAATCCCAAAAAATCCCAACTACTAAAAAGCCCCAAATTTGGGGTTTTTTGCCCCATTAGAGCATGGCAGGCTTTGATTACCTGAAAACACGCCTCAAAAAATGCCCCAAAATCTCCTTAAAAACGTCAAAAAATCAAACAAAAAATCCCCAAAAAAACCCTCAAAAATCCCAAAAATCCCAACTACTAAAAAGCCCCAAAATCTCGGTTTTTTGCCCCATTAGAGCATGGCAGACTTTGATTACCTGAAGCTGCTGGGCAAGGGCACCTTCGGCAAGGTGATCCTGGTGCGGGAAAAGGCCTCGGGGCGCCACTACGCCATGAAAATCCTGCGCAAGGAGGTCGTCATCGCCAAGGTTCGGGGCCGAAAACGCCGGGTTTGGGCAAAAAGGGAATTTTGGGGGAAAAATGGGGATTTGGGGGAAAAAATGGGGGATTTGGGGGGAAAAAGGGAGTTTTTGTGGAGGTCGTCATCGCCAAGGTTCGGGGCCGGAAACGCGGGTTTTGGGCAAAAAGGGAATTTTGGGGGGAAAAATGGGGATTTTGGGGGGGAAATTGGGGTTTTGGGGGGAAAAAATGGGGGGTTTGGAGCAAAAAAATGGGGGGTTTGGGGGAAAAAGGGAATTTTTGTGGAGGTCATCATCGCCAAGGTTTGGGGTGAAAAATGGAGATTTTGGGTAAAAAGGGAATTTGGGGGGAAATGGGGATTTTTGGGGAAAAATGGGAATTTTGGGGGGGGAAATGGGGGGTTTGGAGGAGAAAAGGGAATTTTTGTGGAGGTTGTTATTGCCAAGGTTTGGGGTGAAAAATGGAGATTTTGGGCAAAAAGGGAATTTGGGGGAAAAAATGGGAATTTGGGGGAAAAATGGGAATTTGGGGAAAAAATGGGGGTTTGGGGCAAAAAAATGGGGGTTTGGGGGAAAAAGGGAGTTTTTGTGGAGGTCGTCATCACCAAGGTTCGGGGCCAAAAACGAGGGTTTTGGGCAAAAAGGGAATTTTGGGGGGGAAATGGGGATTTTTGGGGAAAAATTGGGGGTTTGGGGGGAAAAATGGGGGGTTTGGAGCAAAAAAATGGGGGGTTTGGGGGTGAAAAATGGCGATTTTGGGGGGGGAAAATGGGGGGTTTGGGGGAAAAAAGGGAGTTTTTGTGGAGGTCGTCATCGCCAAGGTTTGGGGTGAAAAATGGAGATTTTGGGCAAAAAAGGGGATTTTTGGGGAAAAAATGGGAATTTTGGGGTAAGAAATGGGAATTTTGGGTTCTGATCTGGGCAGCTTGGAGGAGAAAAAAACGGCATTTCTGGGACACTTTGGGGTGAAAAACGACGTTTTTGGGGACATTTGGGGGTAAAGAAATGGGACTTTCAGGATGTTTTGGGGTGGGAAACGGCGTTTTGGGACGCTGGAGGGTGGGAAATGGCATTTCTGGGATACTTTGGGGTGGGAAATGGCGTTTTGGGGTGGGAAATGGCGTTTTTGGGTCACTTTGGGCTGGATTTGCCCCCTTCAGGACGAGGTGGCGCACACGGTGACCGAGAGCCGCGTGCTGCAGAGCAGCCGGCACCCCTTCCTGACCGTGCGTGAGAGCCCCGGAATCCGGGAATTCCTGCCCAAAATTCCCCAAATCCGGAATTCCTGCCCCAAAATCCCCAAAATCCTGAAATTCCTGCCCCAAAATCCGGGAATTCCTGCCCAAAATTCCCCAAATCTGGGAATTCCTGCTCAAAATCCGGGAATTCCCGAATCCTGCCCCAACATTCCTCCCCCCCCCCCCTACCATTCCTCCCATCATTCTCACTTCCCCCCTCGTTCCCGTCCCCCCCCCGGCCTCCCTCCCCCACCGGGATTCCTCCCAAACCCCTCCTGCCCCTTTCCACCCCCGATCCTGGTTCCTGCCCAATCCCCTCTGGGATTCCTGCTCTTCCCAGAATCCTAGGAATCCTGCCCCAAAATCCGGAATTCCTGCCCCAAATTCCCCAAATCCTGAAATTCCCAGAATTCCTGACCCAAAAAATGCAATGAAATCCCTGCCCCAACCGATTCCTCCCCAAATTTCCTGCCCAAAATTCCCCAAATCCGGGAATTCCCAGAATTCCTGACCCAAATACCGGAATTACTGCTCAAAATCCTGAAATTCCTGCCCCAAAATCCGGGAATTCCTGCCCCAAAATCCGGAATTCCTGCCCAAAATTCCCCAAATCTGGGAATTCCCAGAATTCCTGACCCAAATACCGGAATTACTGCTCAAAATCCTGAAATTCCTGCCCCAAAATCCGGGAATTCCTGCCCAAAATCCCCCAAATCCTGAAATTCCCAGAATTCCTGACCCCAAATCTGGGAATTCCTGACACAAATCCGGGAATTCCTGCCCCAAATCCCCAAATCCGGGATTTCTCAGAATTCCTGCCCCAAATCCCGGAATTCCTGCCCAAAATTCCCCAAATCTGGGAATTCCTGCTCAAAATCCGGGAATTCCCAGAATTCCTGACCCCAAATCCAGGAATTCCTGCCCAAAATTCCCCAAAATCCGGGAATTCCTGCCCCAAAATCCGGGAATTCCTGCCCCAAATCCCCAAATCCGGGAATTCTCAGAATTCCTGCCCCAAATCCCGGAATTCCTGCCCAAAATTCCCCAAATCTGGGAATTCCTGCTCAAAATCCAGGAATTCCCAGAATTCCTGACCCAAATCCAGGAATTCCTGCCCCAAAATCTGGGAATTCCTGCCCCAAATTCCCCAATTCTAGGAAGTGTGCCCCCAAATCCTGAAATTCCCAGAATTTCTGACCCCAAATCCGGGAATTCGTGCCTAAAATCTGGGAATTCCTGCCCAAAATTCCCGAATTCCTGACCCAAATCTGGGAATTCCTGCCCAAAATTCCCCAATTCTGGGAATTCTGCCCCCAAATCCTGAAGTTCTGGGAATTTCTGCCCCAAATCCCCAAATCCCCAAATTCTGGGAATTAAATCCCCAATTTCCAGAAACTCCTGCCCAAAATCCCAAATCCGGGAATTCCTCCCCAAAATCCTGAAATTCCGGGAATTCCTGCCCAAAATCCGGGAATTCCTGCCCCAAATCCTGAATTTCCAGGAATGAAATCCCCAATTTCCAGGAACTCTTGCCCAAAATCCCCAAATTCTGGGAATTCTGCCCCCAAATCCTGAAATTCCGGGAATTCCTGCCCGAAATCCGGGAATTCCAGGAAAGAAATCCCCAAATTCTGGAATTCCTGCCCCAAATCCCCAAAATCCGGGAATTCCTGCCCCAAATCCTGAATTTCCAGGAATGAAATCCCCAATTTCCAGGAATTCCCGCCCAAAATCCCCAAATTCTGGAAATTCCTCCCCAAAATCCTGAAATTCTGGGAATTCCTGCCCCAAATCCCCAAATTCTGGGAATTAAATCCCAAACTTCTAAGAATTCCTGCCCAAAGTCCTGAAATTCCGGGAATTCCTGCCCAAAATCCCTAAATCCCGGAATTCCTCCCCAAAATCCTGAAATTCCGAGAATTCTGCCCCAAAATCCCCAAATTTCCTGGAATTCCCTCTCAAAACTCTCAGTTCCTGAGTATTCCTCCCCAAAAATCCCGGAATTTTGGTGAATTCCCTTCCCAAAATCCCCAATTTCCAGGAATTCCTCCCCAAAACCTCCGATTTTTGGGAATTTTCCCCCAAAATCCACAAATTTCCAAGAATTCCATCCAGAATTTCCAGCGATTCCTCCCTCAAACCCCCAAATTTTTGGGAATTTTCCCCAAAAATCCCAGAATTTCGGGGAATTCCCTCCCCAAAGCCCCAGTTTTGGGGATTTTTTCCCAAAATCCGTTTTTTTTCCCCCAGGCTCTCAAATACGCCTTCCAGACCAGCGACCGCCTGTGCTTCGTCATGGAGTACGCCAACGGCGGCGAGGTGCCAGCCCTGCCCCCAATTCCGGCCTTTTTTACCCCAAAAATGGAATTTGCCATGGGGCTGGGGGGTTGATCCATTTTCCCCCCAATTTTCCCCAAAATTTTCCCCGTTTTTCCCACTTTGCCAGCTTTTTCCCCCCATTCTCCCCCAAATTCTTCCCATTTTCCTCCCCAATTTTCCCCAATTTCCCCTCAATTTTTCCCATTTTTCCCGAATTTCCCCCCAATTTTTCACCCAACTTGCCCCAATTTCCCCCCATTTTCCCCCAAATTTCCCCCATTTCCTCCCCAAATTTCCCCGTTTTTGCCCCAAATTTCCCAATTTCCCCGTTTTCCCCCAATTTGCCCTGATTTCACCCATTTCCCCCAATCCCCCTCATTTCCCCCTCCAATTTTCCCCCAATTCCCCCCAATTTTCCCCCTCAATTTTCCTCCCAATTCCTCCCATTTTCCCCCGATTTTCCCCCAATTTTTCCGCAATTTTCCCCGTTTTTCCCACTTTTCCTCCCCCCCAATTTTTCCCATTTTTGCCCCATTTTTCCCCCAAATTTTCCCCCTCAATCTTCCCCCATTTTTCCCCTTTTTCCCCCATTCTCTCCCCCAATTTCCCCCCGATTTTCCCAATATTTTCCCAATTTTTCCCCAGTTTTCCTCCATTCTCCCCCAATTCCCCCTCCAATTTTCCCCCAATTTCCCCAATTTCCCCCCTCAATTTTCCTCCCTTTTCCCCCAATTTTCCCCCATTTTCCCCCATTCCTCCCCCAATTTCCCCCTCCAATTTCCCCCAATTTTCCTCAAATTTTCCCCCAATTTTTTTCCAATTTTCCCCAATTTTCCTCCAATTTTCCCCCCACTTCCCCCCATTTCCCCCCAAATTTTCCCCATTTTTCTCCCCAATTTCCACCCCCAATATTTTCCCATTTTTCCCCCAATTTTCCCCCCAACTTTCCCCCAATTTTCCCCCAATTTTCCCCCAATTTCCCCTGTTTTTGCCCAATTTCCCCACCTTTTTCCCCATTTCCCACCTAATTTTACCCCAATTTTCCCCCCAATTTTTCCCCCCAATTCCCCCCAATTTTTCCTCCAATTCCCTCCAATTTTCCCCCATCTTTCCCCCAATTTTCCCCCATTTTCCCTCCATTTTCCCCCAATTTCCCACCCAATTTTTTCCCTTTTCCCCCAATTTTTCTCCCAATTTCCCCCCAAATTTTTTCCCCGATTTCCCCCCCATTTTCTCCCATTCTCCCCCAATTTATTCTCTATTTCCCCCCAATTTTCCCCCCAATTTTCCCCCCAATTCCCCCCAATTTCCCCCCCATTTTTTCTCAATTTCCCCCCGATTTTTTTCCCGATTTCTGGGTTTTTCCCCCCAAATTCCCCAGCTGTTTTTCCACCTTTCCCGCGAGCGCGTTTTCCCCGAGCCGGGCGCTCGATTCTACGGCGCCGAGATCACCTCGGCTCTGCAGTACCTGCACTCGCGGGACGTCGTCTACCGCGACATCAAGGTGCGTTTGGGGCAAATTCGCGGCGTTTTGGGCTCAATTCGTGGAGTTTTGGGTAATTCCCAGATTGTGGGGCAAATTCGCGGGGATTTTGGGGCATTCCCAGGATTTTGGGGTTGATTCTTGGGATTTTGGGCTCAATTCAGGGGGTTTTAGGCCAAATTTCTGGGATTTTGGGGCTGATTTTGTGGGATTTTGGGGCAAATTCGCGGAGTTTTGGGGCATTCCAGGGGTTTTGGGGCAAATTCGCGGAGTTTTGGGGCATTCCAGGGGTTTTGGGGCAAATTCGCGGCGTTTTGGGGCATTCCCAGATTGTGGGGCAAATTCACGGGGTTTTGGGGCATTCCCAGATTTTGGGGCATTCCCAGGATTTTGGGGTTGGTTCTTGGGATTTTGGGCTCAATTCAGGGGGTTTTAGGCCAAATTTCTGGGATTTTGGGGCTGATTTTGTGGGATTTTGGGACATTCCGGGGATTTTGGGGCAAATTCACGGGGTTTTGGGGCATTACGGGGGTTTTGGGGCAAATTCACGGGGTTTTGGGGCATTTGCAGGATTTTGGGGCTGAATTCATGGGATTTGGGCCAAATTCCTGGGATTTTGGGGCTGATTTTGTGGGATTTTGGGGCAAATTCGCGGGGTTTTGGGGCATTCCGGGGGTTTTGGGGCAAATTCTGGGGATTTTGGGGCATTCCCAGGATTTTGGGGTTGATTCTTGGGATTTTGGGCTCAATTCAGGGGGTTTTAGGCCAAATTTCTGGGATTTTGGGGCTGATTTTGGGGCTGAATTTCTGGGATTTTTGGGCCCAATTCCTGGAATTTTTGGGGCTGAATTCCCGGGATTTTTGGGGCTGAATTCCGGGATTTTTGGGGCTGAATTCCCGGGATTTTTGGGGCTGAATTCCTGGGATTTTTGGGGCTGAATTCCCGGGATTTTTGGGGCTGAATTCCAGGATTTTTGGGGCTGAATTCCCGGGATTTTTGGGGCTGAATTCCTGGGATTTTGGGCCCATTTCCCGGGATTTTGGGGCTGAATTCCCGGGATTTTTGGGCTGAATTCCCAGATTTTGGGGCTGAATTTCTGGGATTTTTGGGCCCAATTCCTGGAATTTTTGGGGCTGAATTCCCAGGACTTTGGGGCTGAATTCCTGGGATTTTTGGGGCTGAATTCCTGGGATTTTTGGGGCTGAATTCCCGGGATTTTTGGGGCTGAATTCAGGATTTTTGGGGCTGAATTCCGGGATTTTTGGGGCTGAATTCCTGGGATTTTTGGGGCTGAATTCCGGGATTTTTGGGGCTGAATTCCTGGGATTTTGGGGCTGAATTCTGGGGATTTTGGGGCTGAATTCCCGGGATTTTTGGGGCTGAATTCCTGGGATTTTGGGCCCATTTCCCGGGATTTTTGGGCTGAATTCCCGGGATTTTTGGGCTGAATTCCCAGATTTTGGGGCTGAATTTCTGGGATTTTTGGGCCCAATTCCTGGAATTTTTGGGGCTGAATTCCCAGGACTTTGGGGCTGAATTCCTGGGATTTTGGGCCCATTTCCCGGGATTTTGGGGCTGAATTCCCGGGATTTTTGGGCTGAATTCCCGGGATTTTTGGGCTGAATTCCCAGATTTTGGGGCTGAATTTCTGGGATTTTTGGGCCCAATTCCTGGAATTTTTGGGGCTGAATTCCCAGGACTTTGGGGCTGAATTCCTGGGATTTTTGGAGGCTGAATTCCCGGGATTTTGGGGCTGAATTCCTGGGATTTTGGGGCTAAATTCCTGGGATTTTGGGGCTGAATTCCGGGATTTTTGGGGCTGAATTCCTGGGATTTTTGGGGCTGAATTCCGGGATTTTTGGGGCTGAATTCCGGGATTTTTGGGGCTGAATTCCTGGGATTTTGGGCCCATTTCCCGGGATTTTGGGGCTGAATTCCCGGGATTTTTGGGCTGAATTCCCGGGATTTTGGGTCTCACTCCCGGATTTCCCAGCTGGAGAACCTGATGCTGGACAAGGACGGGCACATCAA
Organism: Camarhynchus parvulus; assembly: GCF_901933205.1. Taxonomy (NCBI): domain Eukaryota; kingdom Metazoa; phylum Chordata; class Aves; order Passeriformes; family Thraupidae; genus Camarhynchus; species Camarhynchus parvulus. The sequence continues at coordinate 49,306 of NW_022147715.1, forward strand.
GATCACGGATTTCGGGCTCTGCAAGGAGGGCGTGACGGACGGAGCCACCATGAGAACTTTCTGCGGCACCCCCGAGTACCTGGCGCCCGAGGTGAGGGCCGGCAATTCCCAAAATTCCCCCCAAAAAACCCCAAAAGTCCAGAAAAAAATTTCCCCAAAATTCCAGAAAAAAATTCCAAAATCCCCCCCCCGAAACCCCAAAATTCCAGAAAAAAATCCAAAATTCCAGAAAAAAATCCCACCCCCCCCCAATCCCAAAATTCCAGAAAAAAATATTCCCGAAATTCCAGAAAAGAAATCCAAAATCCCCCCCAAAACCCCAAAATTCCAGAAAAAATTCCAAAATTCCAGAGAAAAAAATTCCCAGAATTCCGGAAAAAATCCCAAAATCTCCCCAAAAAATCCCCAGAGAATTCCCCAAAATCCTGCAAGGATCTCCTGCGGCAGCCCCGAGTACCTGGCGCCCGAGGTGAGGGCCGGCAATTCCCAAAATTCTGGGGAAAATCCCAAAATTCCAGAAAAAAACCCCAAAATCTCCAGAAAAAATCCCCAAATTCCCCCCAAAAATCCCAAAATTGCCAAAAAAAAAAATCCCCAAATCCCCCAAAAATTCCCCCGAAATGCTCAGAGAATTCCCCAAAATCCCAAATTTCCCCAAAATCCTGAGGAGCTTCCTCATGACTTGTGCCCCTTTAGGTCCTGGCAGGTGACCCCGTTCCCTCTCTCCCCTCAGGTCCTGGCAGGTCACGCACCCGTGACCCCCGTTCTGTCCCTCCCCCCAGGTCCTGGCAGGTGACCCCGTTCCCTCTCTCCCCCCAGGTCCTGGCAGGTGACCCCATTCTCTCCCTCTCCCCAGGTCCTGGCAGGTCACACCCCTGACCCCCGTTCTGTCCCTGCCCCCAGGTCCTGGCAGGTCACACCCCTGACTTTGTCCCCCCAGGTCCTGGCAGGTCACACCCGTGACTTCCGGCACCCGGCCGGCCCCTCTCCCCCCCCCCCCTCCCCCCCCCCCATCTTTTCCCCCCCCACCCCCCCCCCCCCCTCACCCCCTCTCTCCCCCCCCCCATACCCGTTCTCTTCCTCCCCCAGGTCCTGGCAGGTCACACCTCTCATCTTCACTCCCCGCAGGTCCTGGCAGGTCACACCCCTGACCCCCGTTCTGTCCCTCCCCCCAGGTCCTGGAAGACAACGACTACGGCCGCGCCGTGGACTGGTGGGGGCTGGGCGTGGTGATGTACGAGATGCTGTGCGGGCGCCTCCCGTTCTACAGCCCCGACCACGAGCGCCTCTTCGAGCTCATCCTGCTCGAGGAGCTGCGCTTCCCGCGCAGCCTGGGGCCCGAGAGCCGCTCCCTGCTGGCGGGGCTGCTCAGGAAGGACCCCAAACACAGGTGAGGCACACCTGGGCACACCTGGGGTACACCTGGGGTACACCTGGGCACACCTGGGGCACATCTGGGGTACACCTGGGCACAGCTGGGCACAGCTGGGCACAGCTGGGGTACACCTGAGATACACCTGGGCACAGCTGGGCACACCTGGGGTACCCACACACACGGGGTACCTGCGCTTCCCGCGCAGCCTGGGGCCCGAGAGCCGCTCCCTGCTGGCCGGGCTGCTCAGGAAGGACCCCAAACACAGGTGAGATACACCTGGGCACACCTGGGCACACCTGGGGTACACCTGGGGTACACCTGGGGTACACCTGGGCACAGCTGGGCACACCTGGGGTACACCTGAGATACACCTGGGCACAGCTGGGGTACCCACACACACGGGGTACCTCCGCTTCCCGCGCAGCCTGGGGCCCGAGAGCCGCTCCCTGCTGGCGGGGCTGCTCAGGAAGGACCCCAAACACAGGTGAGGCACACCTGGGCACACCTGGGCACACCTGGGCACACCTGGGCACAGCTGGGCACAGCTGGGGTACACCTGGGCACGCCTGGGCACACCTGGGCACACCTGGGCACAGCTGGGGTACACCTGGGCACACCTGGGGTACCCACACACACGGGGTACCTGCGCTTCCCGCGGAGCCTGGGGCCCGAGAGCCGCTCCCTGCTGGCCGGCCTGCTCAGGAAGGACCCCAAACACAGGTGAGATACACCTGGGGTACACCTGGGCACACCTGGGCACAGCTGGGCACACCTGGGGTACACCTGGGCACATCTGAGATACACCTGGGGTACACCTGAGATACACCTGAGACACACCTGGGCACAGCTGGGGCACACCTGGGCACACCTGTGCCCACATGCTAAAACAACTGCACTCACCTGTACCCACCTGTATCCACCTGCTGACACACCTGTACCCCCCTGTGCTCACCTGTGCCCACCTCTACCCACCCGTGCCCACCCGTGCCCACCTGTGCCCACCTGTGCCCACCTGTATCCACCTGCTGACACACCTGTGCTCCCCTGTTCTCATCTGCACTCACCTGTGCTCACCTGCTGGCACACCTGCACCTATCTGTGCCCGCCTGTATTGACCTGCTGGCACATGTGTGCCCACCTGTGCCCACCTGTGCCCTCACCTGTGCCCACCTGTACCCACCTGTACCCTCACCTGTACCCTCACCTGTGCCCACCTGTACCCACCTGTGCCCACCTGTGCTCCCCTGTACCCACCTGTACCCTCACCTGTCCTCACCTGTGCCCACCTGTACCCACCTGTGCCCACCTGTGCCCCCCTGTCCTCACCTGTACCCTCACCTGTCCTCACCTGTCCTCACCTGTGCCAGGCTGGGCGGGGGCCCGGGCGACGCCCGCGAGGTGATGGAGCATCCCTTCTTCGCGGGCATCGATTGGCTGGACGTGGAGCAGAGGAAGGTGAGGCCCCGCCCCCGGCCCCGGCCCGCCCCGCTGGGACCGCCCCGCCCTCACCTGGCGCGAGGCCCCGCCCCCCCCAGCTGGTGCCGCCCTTCCGGCCGCAGGTGACGTCAGAGGTGGACACGCGGTACTTCGACGAGGAGTTCACGGCGCAGAGCATCACGGTCACGCCCCCCGAGAGATGTGAGCTCACCTGGGCTCACCTGTGCTCACCTGTGTCCTTACCTGTGCCTTACCTGGGCTCACCTGGGCTCACCTGTGCTCACCTGTGTCCTTACCTGAGCCTTACCTGTGCCTTACCTGTGCTCACCTGTCCTGTCCCTGACCCCCCCTGTCCATCACGGTCACACCCCCCGAGAGATGTGAGCTCACCTGGAGCTACCTGTGCCTTATCTGTGCCTTATCTGTGCTCACCTGTCCTGTTCCTGACCCCCCTGTCCATCACTGTCACCCCTCCTGAGAGATGTGAGAGTTCACCTGAGCTCTCCTGTCCCTCACGTGTCCCTCACGTGTCCCTCACGTGTCCCTCACGTGTCCCACCTGTCCCCAGGTGAGCTCCTGGGCTCTCCAGAGCGCGACCATCGGACGCATTTCCCGCAGTTCTCCTACTCGGCCAGCATCCGCGAGTGACACCTGGGACACCTGGGGGCACCTGGGGGCACACCTGGCACACCCACCTGGGCACACCTGGGCATGCCTGGGACACCTGGGGACACCTGGGGGCACACCTGGCACACCCACCTGGGCACACCTGGGACACCTGGGCACACCTGGACACACCTGGCAAACCCACTGGGGACACCTCAGGGCACACCTGGCACACACCTGTGCCCTGCTCTGCCCCTCCCCCCCCCGTGCCCATCTCACCTGTCCCAGCTGTCCCTGACCTTTGCCCCTCCCCCCACTTGCCCCTGGGCACTCTGGCCCCGCCCCCAGGCGTTCAGACCCCGCCCCCAGGCGCTCTGGCCCCGCCCCAGGGGGCTCTGGCCCCGCCCCCAGGTGTTCAGACCCCGCCCCCAGGCGCTCTGGCCCCGCCCCCCCCGCTGTTTTTGGGGGGATTTTGGGGCCGTTTTTCAACATTTTTTGAAACAAACCTGACGTGGCCTTGACCCCCCCGGAGCTCCCAGTTCAAACCAGTTCAAACCAGTTCAAACCCAGTGTCCCATCCCAGTTCAAACCAGTTCAATCCCGTTCTCTCAGCCCAGTTCAATCCCAGTTTATCCCAGTCCCTCCCAGTCCATCCCAGTTCAAACCAGTTCCTTCCCAGTCCCTCCCAGTTTGTCTCACTCCCTCCCAGTTCAATCCCAGTCCATCCCAGTCCATCCCAGTTCAATCCCAGTCCATCCCAGTTCATCCCAGTCCATCCCAGTCCCTCCCAGTTCAATCCCAGTCCATCCCAGTCCATCCCAGTCCAATCCCAGTTCAATCCCAGTCCATCCCAGTCCATCCCAGTCCATCTCAGTTCAATCCCAGTCCATCCCAGTCCATCCCAGTCCAATCCCAGTTCAATCCCAGTCCATCCCAGTCCATCCCAGTCCATCCCAGTTCAATCCCAGTCCATCCCAGTCCATCCCAGTTCATCCCAGTCCATCCCAGTTCCCCCAGTTCAATCCCAGTCCATCCCAGTCCATCCCAGTCCCTCCCAGTTCCGGGGCCCCTCCCCCACCAGCGCTGCCTCTGAGCCCCTCCCCCCCTCATTTTGGGGGTGGGGGAGGGGCAGAAATTGCAAAAAAAAAAAAATTTTTCCTTTTTTTTTTTTTTCCCTCTGGAATTGCCCAAACCCAGCGGAATTTGCGGGAAAACCGCGGGGAGGGGGGAGGGGCAGGGGTAGGATGGGGGAGGGGTGGGGCAAAAAAACTGAAATAAAAATTGAAATATTTTTGGTTCTTTTTGCTTTTGGGGGGGGGGGGATTTTTGATCCCACCAAATCTGTGACGCCCCCAAAAAACCCCAAAACTTTTTCACCCCTCCCAATGTCCCAAAAATCCCCAAAAAAACCCCCAAAATTTCCCGCCCCTCCCCCATCAAATGTCCCCCAAAATCCCAAAAATTAAAAAAAATTCCCCAAATTTTTGCCATCCCTCCCCTCCAATGTCCCCAAATCCCTCCAGACCCCCCCAAATCCCTCCCAGGACCCCCACGACGTGTCCCAAATGTCCCCAAAATTCCAAAATGCCCCAAAAAATCCCCAAATTTTTCTCCCTTCCCCCCACCGAGGGTCCCCCAATCCATCGCTCTGCGCTCGATTGCTCCTCCCCGGCACCTCTCCCTACTCCCTGTGATTGGCGGCTCACCCAGCCAATGAGAGGGCGAGGCGGGCTCAGCGCTGCCCAATGGGAGCGCGCGGTGCGGAGGGGGCGGGGCCTCGGCGGCGGCGCGAGGCGGCGGCGGGAGCCATGAAGTGAGGGGGGGGAGGGGCGGGAAAAGGGGGGAGCTGAGGGGGGGTCTGGGGAAATTTGGGAATTTTGGGGAATTTTGGGGGATTTGGGGGGAATTTTGGAGGATCTGAGGGAATTTTGTGGTTTTTTGGGGGGAGATTTGAGGGGATTTTGGGGAGTTTTGGGAGATCTGAGGGGAGTTTGGGGGATTTTGGGGCGATCTGAGGGGATTTTGGGGCGATCTGAGGGGATTTTGGGGGGATTTGAGGGTATTTGGGGAGTTTTGGGAGATATGATGGAGATTTGAGGAGTTTTGTGGCAGCTGAGGGGATTTTGAGGGGGTTTGAGGGAATTTTAGGGTTTTGGGGGGGATTTTGTAGAGTTCTGAGGGATTCTGGGGGGACCTGAGGGAGTTTTGGGGGATCTGAGGGAATTCGGGGGGATTTGAGGGAACTTTAGGGCATCCTGGGAGATCTGAAGGGATTTTGGGGGAATTCTGGGGAGTTTTGGGGGATATGAGGCACTTTTGGGCGGACTTGAGAGAATTTTGAGGTTTTTGGGGGGATTTGGGGGCTTTTGAGGGATCTGAGGGAATCTTGGGGAGTTTTGGGAGATGTGAGGGGATTTTGGGGGCACTTGAGGGAATTTGGGGGATTTGAGGGGATTTGGGGAGTTTTGGGCGATCTGAGGGGATTTTGCGGGGGACTTGAGGGAATTTTGGGTGATTCCGGGGGATTTTGAGGGGGTTTTGGGGAGATCCGCTCCTGGGATCCACCGGATCCCCTCAGGCTGAACGTGGCCGGGCTCCTGGTGCCGCCCCAAGCCCCCGGACCCCCGAATCTCCCCTGAATCCTTCCAAAAACCCCCCAAACTCCCCCAAATCCCCTGAAAAAACACCAAAATCCCTCCGAATCCACTGCTGGGATCCACTGGATCCCCTCAGGATGAACAGGGCCGGGCTCCTGGTGCTGCCCCAACTCCCCAAATTCTCCTAATTCTCCCCAAATTCCCCCCGAATCCCCTCAAAACTCCCCCCAAATCCCCCGGGATCCACCCCTGGGATCCACTGGATCCCCGCAGGCTGAACGTGGACGGGCTCCTCGTGCTGTTCCCCTACGAGTTCATCTACCCCGAGCAGTTCTCCTACATGCTGGAGCTCAAGCGCACCCTGGACGCCAAGGTGGGATCCGCCGAGGGCCGGGGATCCACTGGGGGGAAAACACACCGGGGATCCACTGGGGGGATCCACCAAGGGGAAATACACTGGGGATCCACTGGGGGGGATCCACTGAGGGGGAAATACGCTGGGGATCCAGTGGGGGATGGGGGAGATCCACCACGGAAAAGACACTGGGGATCCATTGGGGGGATCCACCGAGGGGAAATACGCCGGGGATCCACCGGGGAGTCAGCTGGGAGGGATCCACTGGGGGAATCCACTGAGGGATCCGTGGTGGGATCCACTGAGGGGATCCAGGGGGGTGTTGGGGGGGTGGATCCACTGGGGCTCCACTGAGGGAGATCCATGGGGGGGATCCACTGGGGGAACCACACGGGCACCTGCTTGGAGGGATCCACTGGGGGGATCCACTGCGGGGATCCACCGGGGCGGGACTGGTCCCCATGGGGGATCCACTGAGGGGATCCCATGGGTGGGAGCCACGGAGGGACCCACCCGAGTGATCTCCATGGGGGGATCCACACGAGGGATCCATTGAGGGGGGTGCACTGGGAGGGATCCACTGGGGGGGGGGTCCAATGTGGGGGGATCCACTGGGGAGAATCCACTGGGAGGAACCCACTGGGGATCGACGGTGCGATCCATTGGGAGGGATCCATTGGGGGGGTGTCTATGCAGGGGAATCCACGGTGAGGAATCCACCAGCTGGAATCCTATGGGGATCCACTGATGGGGGGACCCACTGGGAGGGATCCACTGGGGGACACCCACACGAGGGATCACGTGGGGGATCCATTGGGAGGGACAAACAGAGACACCAGCGCAGGGATCCACTGGGAGGGATCCAGTGGGGAGGAAATCCACCGGGGGATCCACTGGGGGATCCACTGGGGGATCCAGGACCCCCCTGCAACCTCCCCTCCCCCCCCAGGGCCACGGGGTGCTGGAGATGCCGTCGGGGACGGGCAAGACGGTGTCGCTGCTGGCGCTGATCATCGCCTACCAGCGGGTGAGCGGATCCTGGGGGATCCCGGGGGATCTCGGGGGATCTCGAGGGCTTTGGGAGGATCTGGGGGGTTGGGGGGTTTGGGGGCATCTGGAGGGGGTTTGGGGGGTTCTGATGGATTCCAGAGGGTCCTGGAGAATCCTGGTGGGTTTGAAGAGGGGATCCCGGGGGATCCCAGGGGATCCTGGGGGATCTTGGAGATCTGGAGGGGGTTTGGGGGATCCCAATGGGTCCTGGTGGATCTCCGAGGATCCTGATGGCTCCTTGTGCGTTCCAGAAGGTTCTTGGGTGATCTTGGCAGGTCCCGGTGGGTCCCAGCAGATCCTGGGTGATCCCAGGGGGTCCCGGTGGGTTCTGGCAGCTCCCAGCGGATCCCAGCGGATCCCAGCGGATCCCAATGGGGCCTGGGGGGGTCCCAAGGGGATCCTGCTGGGCTCTGGCCAATCCCAGCAGGTTCCAGTAGATCCTGGGTGATCCCAGGGGGCTCTGAGATCCCAGAGGTTCCCAGCAGATCCCAGCAGATCCCAGCAGATCCCAGCAGATCCCTTTCCCCCCCAGGCCCACCCCCTGGACGTGTCCAAGCTGATTTACTGCTCCCGCACCGTGCCCGAGATCGAGAAGGTCAGCGGGGGGAGGGGATCCCTGGGCGGGATCTCGGGGTGGATCCCTCAGGTGGATCCCTGAGCTGGATCCCTCAGGGCTGGATCCCTCGGGCTGCATCCTGGGGTGAATCCCGGGGCGGGATCCCTCTGGGTTGATCCCTTGGGCTGGATCCCAGGGTGGGGTCCCTCGGGGTGGATCCCTCGGGGTGGATCCCTCGGGGTGGATGCCTGGGATAGATCCCCAGGGTGGATCCCAGGGTGGATCCCTTGGGATGGATCCTGGGCTGGATCCCGGGGTGGATCCCTCGGTGTGGATCCCTCAGGCTGGATCACTGGGTGGATCTCTTGGGCTGGATCCCGGGGTGGATCCCTCAGGACAGATGCCTGGGGGTGGGTGCCTGGGCTAGATCCCTAGCTGGATCCCAGGGTGGATCCCCTGGGTGGATCCTGGGCTGGATCCACGTGTGGATCCCTCGGGGGGGTGTGTGTGTGTGTGTCCCTGTTGTGGATTCCTGGGTGGATCCCCGGGGTGGATCCCCTGGGTGGATCCCCTGGGTGGATCCCTCAGGACAGATGCCTGGGGGTGGGTGCCTGGGCTAGATCCCTGGGTGGATCCCTGGGGCCGGATCCCCTCAGCTCCCCGTGTTCTCCCTCCCCCAGGTGGTGGAGGAGCTGCGGAAGCTTCTGGAATGTTACGAGCGGGAGCTGGGGGAGCCCCTGCCCTGCCTGGCGCTGGCGCTGAGCTCCCGCAAGAACCTCTGCGTGCACCCCGAGGTCCCAGCGGCGCATCCCGGGATCCGGGGGGATCCGGGGGGATCTGGGGGGCTGGAGATCCCAGGGGATCCTGAGGGATCTGGGGGGATCCCCCAGGGTTGGAGGGGTTGGGGGGGGATGGAGGTGGTGGGGGAGGGGGGGGGCAGGGGATGGAAGGAATCCTGTGGGATCTGGGGGGATCTGGGCCTTTCGGGGGTGCTGAGTGCATCAGGGGGGGTCCCACAGATCCCAGTGGATCCCCTGCAGGTCTGCAGGCTCCGTTTCGGGAAGGAGGGGGGATCACAGGGCTGTGGGGGGGTGACAGTGGATCCCAGCAGATCCCAGCAGATCCCAGCAGATCCCTCTCCAGGTCTCAGCTCTCCATTTTGGGAAGGAGGGGGGATCACGGGGGATCCCAGGGCCGTGTGAGGATGGCTGTAGATCCCAGTCGATCCCAGCAGATCCCACTGGATCTCTCTCCCAGGTCTCCATTCTCCACTGTGGGAAGGAGGGGGGATCTCAGGGCTGTGTGTGGGTTTCAGTAGATCCCAGCAGATCCCAGTGGATCCCAGCCGATCCCACTGGATCCCTCCCCAGGTCTCGGCCCTGCGCTACGGCAAGGAGGTCGACAGCCGCTGCCTGGCCCTGACGGCCTCGTACCTGCGGGACCCCCCCGAGGGCGCCCGGCCCAGCTGCTCCTTCTTCCAGGTGAGATCCACGGGGATCCCGGGGGATCTGGGGGGATCTCAGGGGGATTTGGGGGGATTTCGGGGGATTTGAGGGGATCCCGGGGGATCCGGGGGGATCTGAGGGGATCTGGAGGGATCCTGGGGGGCTTGGAGGGACTGGGGGGATCCCAGGGGGGGATCTGAGGGGATCTTTGATGACCCCAGCCCCATTTTTGTCCCCCCAGCCCCATTTTTTGGTGTTCTCTCCCCATTTTGTTGACCCCAGCCCCATTTTGTGACCCCAGCCCCATTTTTTGGTGTTCTCCCCCCATTTTGTGACCCCAGCCCCATTTCTGGGTGTTCTCCCCCCATTTTGTGACCCCAGCCCCATTTTTTGGTGTTCTCCCCCCATTTTGCTGACCCAGCCCCATTTCTGGGTGTTCTCCCCCCAATTTTTGCTGACCCCAGCCCCATTTTTTGTCGACCCCAGCCCCATTTTGTGACCCCAGCCCCATTTTTTGCTGACCCAGCCCCATTTTTTGGTGTTCTCCCCCCATTTGTGACCCCAGCCCCATTTTCTCTCTCTCTCCCCGCAGGAGTTCGAGGCGCGGGGCCGGCAGAGCCCCCTCCCCTTCGGGGTTCACAACCTGGACGATCTGCGGGCGCTCTGGCGCCAGCGCGGCCTCTGCCCCTACTTCATGGCCAGGGCGTCGGTGAGAGACCCAAAACACCCCAAAAACACCCCAAAAATACCCCAAAAACCCCCCAAAAACACCCCAAAAACACCCCAAAAATACCCCAAAAACACCCTGAAATATCCTTAAAATATCCTAAAAATATCCCTTAAATATTTGCTCCTACTTCATGGCCAGGGTAACTGTAAGAAACCCAAAACACCCCAAAAACACCCAAAAAATACCCCAAAAACACCCCAAAAACACCCCAAAAATACCCCAAAAATATCCTAAAAATATCCCTAAATGTCTGCCCCTACTTCATGGCCAGGGTGTCGGTGAGAGACCCAAAACGCCCCGAAAACACCCCAAAAACGCCCCGAAATATCCTAAAAATATCCCAAAATATCCTGAAAATATCCCTTAAATATCTGCTCCTACTTCATGGCCAGGGCGTCTGTAGGAGACCCAAAACACCCCAAAATACCCCAAAAACACCCCAAAAATATCCTAAAAATATCCCAAAAATGCCCTAAAATATCTGCCCCTACTTCATGGCCAGGGCGTCTGTAGGAGACCCAAAATACCCCAAAAACACCCCAAAAATACCCTGAAATATCCTAAAAATATCCTAAAATATTCTAAGAATATCCCTAAATGTCTGCCCCTACTTCATGGCCAGGGCATCAGTAAAACACCCCAAAAATGCCCCAAAAATATCCTAAAAATGCCCTAAAATATCCCAAACATGTCCCCAAATCTCTCTGGGGACCCCAAAATTCCCCCAAACTTTTCCCTAAAATCTTTCTCCTCCTTTTCTCTGGCTGCCTCTGCTCCCACTTTTATTTTCCCGTATAAAATGACCCGAAATCCCCCTGAATGACCCCAAAACCCCCATAGGGGACCCCAAATCCCTCTGGGGACCCCAAAATTCCCCTAAATCCCCCCGGTTTTGCAGCTGGCCCACGCCAAGGTGGTGCTGTACAGCTCCCATTACCTGCTGGACCCCAAAACTGCCCTGAAACCCCTATAGGAGACCCCAAAACCCCCCCAAATCCCTCTGAGTGACCCCAAATCCCTCTGAGTGACCCCAAAACCTTTCTGGGTGACCCCAAATCCCTCTGAGTGACCCCAAATCCCTCTGGGGACCCCCAAAACCCCAATGTTGCAGCTGGCCCACGCCAACGTGGTGGTGTACAGCTCCCATTACCTGCTGGACCCCAAAACTGCCCTGAAACCCCCCAGAATGACCCCAAAAACCCCCTAAACCCCCCAGAACTCCTATAGGGGAACCCCAAATCCCTCTGGTGACCCCAAATCCCTCTGGGGAACCCCAAAACCCCAATTTCCAGCTGGCCCACGCCAAGGTGGTGCTGTACAGCTCCCATTACCTGCTGGACCCCAAAACTGCCCTGAAACCCCTATAGGAGACCCCAAAACCCCCCTAAATCCCTCTGGGTGACCCCAAATCCCTCTGAATGACCCCAAAACCTTTCTGGGTGACCCCAAATCCCTCTGAGTGACCCCAAATCCCTCTGGGGAACCCCAAAACCCCAATGTTGCAGCTGGCCCACGCCAACGTGGTGGTGTACAGCTACCATTACCTGCTGGACCCCCAAAACTGCCCTGAAACCCCCCAGAATGACCCCAAAATCCCCCTAAACCCCCCAGAACTCCTATAGGGGAACCCCAAATCCCTCTGGGTGACCCCAAATCCCTCTGGGTGACCCCAAATCCCTCTGGGGACCCCAAAACCCCAATTTCCAGCTGGCCCACGCCAACGTGGTGCTGTACAGCTCCCGTTACCTGCTGGACCCCAAAACTGCCCTGAAACCCCTATAGGAGACCCCAAAACCCCCCCAAATCCCTCTGAGTGACCCCAAATCCCTCTGGGGAACCCCAAATCCCTCTGGGGACCCCAAAACCCCAATGTTGCAGCTGGCCCACGCCAACGTGGTGGTGTACAGCTCCCATTACCTGCTGGACCCCAAAACTGCCCTGAAACCCCTATAGGAGACCCCAAAACCCCCCTAAATCCCTCTGAGTGACCCCAAATCCCTCTGGGGACCCCAAAACCCCAATTTCCAGCTGGCCCATGCCAACGTGGTGGTGTACAGCTACCATTACCTGCTGGACCCCAAGATCGCCGGGCTGGTGTCGGCCGAGCTCGCGCGCTCCTCGGTCGTGGTGTTCGATGAGGCTCACAACATCGGTGAGGCCCCAAAAACCCCAAAATAAACCCCAAAATAAACCCCAAAAATCCCCCAAATCCCAAATCCTGAGGGGTCCTGGGGGGTTTGGGTCACTCAGGGGGGATTGGGGTTATTTAGGGGGAGATTTGGGGTCATTCAGGGGGGATTTGGGGGAGGTTTGGGGTCGTGGTGTTCGATGAGGCTCACAACATCGGTGAGGCCCCAAAAACCCCAAAATAAACCCCAAAAAACCCCAAAATCCCAAATCCTGGGGGGTCCTGAGGGGCTGGGGTCATTCAGGGAGATTTGGGGTTATTTAGGGGGAGATTTGGGGTCATTCAGAGGGGGTTTGGGGGAGGTTTGGGGTCGTGGTGTTCGATGAGGCTCACAACATCGGTGAGGCCCCAAAAACCCCAAAATCCCAAATCCTGGGGGGTTGGGGTCATTCAGGGTGGGTGGGGGTGCTAGGGGCAATTTCGTGGTGTTGGGGTCTTGCTCCAGCAACATTGCTGAGACCCCAAAACCCCAAAATAAACCCCAAAAACCCCAAAATCCCAAATCCTGGGGGGTTGGGGTCATTTGGGGGAATTTGGGGTCATTTGGGGGAGTTTTGGGGTCATTCAGGGGGGATTTGGGGAGGTTTGGGGTCATTTGGGGGAGGTTTGGGGTCGTGGTGTTCGATGAGGCTCACAACATCGGTGAGGCCCCAAAAACCCCAAAATAAACCCCAAAAACCCCAAAATCCCAAATCCTGGAGGGTTTGGGGTCATTCAGGGGGGATTTGGGGTTATTTAGGGGGAAATTTGGGGGAGGTTTGGGGGGATTTGGGGTCGTGGTGTTCGATGAGGCTCACAACATCGGTGAGGCCCCAAAAACCCCAAAATAAACCCCAAAAACCCCAAAATCCCAAATCCTGAGGGGTCCTGGGGGGTTTGGGTCACTCAGGGGGGATTGGGGTTATTTAGGGGGAGATTTGGGGTCATTCAGGGGGGGTTTGGGGAGATTTGGGGTCATTCAGGGGGGATTTGGGGAGGTTTGGGGTCATTTGGGGGGGGATTTGGGGTCGTGGTGTTCGATGAGGCTCACAACATCGGTGAGGCCCCAAAAACCCCAAAATAAACCCCAAAAAACCCCAAAATCCCAAATCCTGGGGGGCTGGAGTCATTCGGGGGGATTTGGGGTTATTTAGGGGGAAATTTGGGGGAGGTTTGGGGGGATTTGGGGTCGTGGTGTTCGATGAGGCTCACAACATCGGTGAGGCCCCAAAAACCCCAAAATAAACCCCAAAAATCCCCCAAATCCCAAATCCTGAGGGGTCCTGGGGGGTTTGGGTCACTCAGGGGGGATTGGGGTTATTTAGGGGGAGATTTGGGGTCATTCAGAGGGGGTTTGGGGGAGGTTTGGGGTCGTGGTGTTCGATGAGGCTCACAACATCGGTGAGGCCCCAAAAACCCCAAAAAAAACCCCAAAAATCCCCCAAATCCCAAATCCTGGGGGGTTGGGGTCATTTGGGGGAATTTGGGGTCATTTGGGGGAGTTTTGGGGTCATTCAGGGGGGATTTGGGGAGGTTTGGGGTCATTTGGGGGAGGTTTGGGGTCGTGGTGTTCGATGAGGCTCACAACATCGGTGAGGCCCCAAAAACCCCAAAATAAACCCCAAAAATCCCCCAAATCCCAAATCCTGGAGGGTTTGGGGTCATTCAGGGGGGATTTGGGGTTATTTAGGGGGAAATTTGGGGTCATTTGGGGGAGATTTGGGGTTGTGGTGTTCGATGAGGCTCACAACATCGGTGCGACCCCAAAAAACCCCAAAATAAACCCCAAAAATCCCAAAATCCCAAATCCTGGGGGGTTTGGGGTCATTTAGGGGGGATTCGGGGTCCCTTAGGGGCAGTTTGGGGTCATTCAGGGGGGGTTGGGGTATTTTGGGGGGATTTGTTGGGGTTTTTGGGTTATTTTTTAGCGGATTTTGGGGGTGGATTGGGGGATTTTTGGGGTTTTTTTTTGCTGGATTTTGGGGGGATTTTTCCGGGGCATTTTGCGGGTTTTTTTTGCAGGATTTTGGGGTGGTGTTTGCTGGATTTTGGGGGGATTTTTGGGGTTTTTTTTGCTGGATTTTGGGGTGGGTTTTGCTGGATTTTGGGGGGATTTTCCCGGGGCATTTTGCGGGTTTTTTTTTGCAGGATTTTGGGGGATTTTTTGAGGGGATTTTTTGGGGTTTTTTGGATCATTTTTTAGCAGATTTTCGGCACAGATTGGGGGGATTTTTTGGGGTTTTTTTGCAGGATTTTGGGGTATTTCTGGGGGGTATTTTGGGGTGTTTTTGCAGGATTTTGGGGTATTTCTGGGGGGTATTTTGAGGTTTTTTTGCAGGATTTTGGGGGATTTTTTGGGGGTTTTTTGCAGGATTTTGGGGGGATTTTTGGGGTTTTTTTGCAGGATTTTGGGGGGATTTTTTGGGGTGTTTTTGCAGGATTTTGGGGGGATTTCTGGGGGGATTTTTGGGGTTTTATTGCAGGATTTTGGGGTATTTCTGGGAGGATTTTTGGGGTTTTATTGCAGGATTTTGGGGGGATTTTTTGGGGTTTTTTTGCAGGATTTTGGGGGATTTCTGGGGGGTATTTTGGTTTTTTTTTGCAGGATTTTGGGGGATTTCTGGGGGGTATTTTGGGGTTTTTTTGCAGGATTTTGGGGGGATTTTTTGGGGTTTTTTTGCAGGATTTTGGGGGATTTCTGGGGGGTGTTTTTGGGGATATTTTTGGGGTATTTTGGGCATTTCCTGACCCCAAACCCCCCGTCCCAGACAACGTTTGCATCGAGGCCATGGGAGTGACCATCACCCGCCGGACCCTCGACCGCTGCCAGGCCAACGTGGCCACTCTGCAGAGCCACGTCCAGCGGTCAGCGGGGGAGCTGGGGCTTTTTGGGGGGATTTTGGGGTTTTAGGGGGGATTTTGGTATTTTTAGGGTGAATTTTGGGGTTTTAGGGTGAATTTTGGGGTTTTAGGGGGGATTTTGGTATTTTTAGGGTGAATTTTGGGGTTTTAGGGGGGATTTTGGGGTGCCATGGGTGTGACCATCACCCACTGCAGAGCCACGTCTAGGGGTCAGTGGGGTGGATTTGGGGTTTTAGGGGGGATTTTGGGGTTTTTGGGTGGATTTTGGGGTTTTTTGGGGGGATTTGGGGGTTTTAGGGGGGGATTTTGGGGTGCCAGGGGCAGTGACCATCACGCACTGCAGAGCCATGGCCAGCGGTCAGCGGGGTCGGGGCTTGGGGGTTTGGGGGGATTTTGGGGTTTTTGGGGGGGATTTGGGATTTTTAGGGGGGATTTTGGGGGGTTTTAGGGGGGATTTTAGGGGAGATTTTGGTTTTTTGGGGGGGGGATTTTGGGGTTTTAGGGTGAATTTTGGGGTTTTAGGGGGGATTTTGGTATTTTTAGGGTGAATTTTGGGGTTTTAAGGTGGATTTTGGGGTGCCAGGGGTGGTGACCATCACACGCTGCAGAGCCACGGCCAGCGGTCAGCGGGGTCAGGGGTTGGGGGTTTTGGGGGGATTTTGGGGTTTTAGGGGGGATTTTGGGGTTTTAGGGGGGATTTTGGGGTCTCAGGGATGGGATTTGGGGTTTCAGGTGATTTTTAGGATCTCAGGGGATCTCAGGGATTATTTGGGATCCCAGGGTTGGGATTTAGGATCTCAGGGATTATTTGGGATCTCAGGGAGGGGATTTGGGATCTCAGGGATTATTTGGGATCTCAGGGAGGGGATTTGGGATCCCAGGGTTGGGATTTAGGATCTCAGGGATTATTTGGGATCTCAGGGATTATTTGGGATCTCAGGGATGGATTTGGGATCTCAGGGTTGGGATTTGGGATTTTTGGGATCCATTTTAGGATCAAGGAGTCGGATTCCTGGTGCAGGGGCTGAGGGGGGAATTTGGGATCTCAGGGGATCCCAGGGATGGATTTGGGATCCCAGAGATGGGATTTGGGATCGCAGGGTTGGGATTTAGGATCTCAGGGATTATTTGGGATCTCAGGGATTATTTGGGATCTCAGGGATGGATTTGGGATCGCAGGGTTGGGATTTGGGATCCCAGGGGGTTATTTGGGATCTCAGGGATTATTTGGGATCAGGGATGGATTTGGGATCCCAGGGATGGGATTTGAAACCAGGGATGGGATTTGGGATCCCAGGGATGGGATTTGGGATCTCAGGGATTATTTGGGATCTCAGGGAGGGGATTTAGGATCTCAGGGATTATTTGGGATCTCAGGGATTATTTGGGATCTCAGGGATGGATTTGGGATCTCAGGGTTGGGATTTGGGATCCCAGGGGGTTATTTGGGATCTCAGGGATGGATTTGGGATCTCAGGGGTGGATTTGGGATCCCAGGGATGGGATTTGGGATCTCAGGGGATCTCAGGGATGGGATTTGGGATTTTTGGGATCCGTTTTAGGATCAAGGAGTCGGATTCCTGGTGCAGGGGCTGAGGGGGGAATTTGGGATCTCAGGGGATCCCAGGGATGGATTTGGGATCCCAGAGATGGGATTTGGGATCGCAGGGTTGGGATTTAGGATCTCAGGGATTATTTGGGATCTCAGGGATTATTTGGGATCCCAGGGATGGATTTGGGATCTCAGGGTTGGGATTTGGGATCCCAGGGATGGGATTTGGGATCTCAGGGGATCTCAGGGATGGGATTTGGGATTTTTGGGATCCGTTTTAGGATCAAGGAGTCGGACTCGCGCCGCCTGGCCGAGGAGTACCGGCGATTGGTGCAGGGGCTGCGCGAGGCCGGCGCCGCCCGCGACTCCGACCTGTTCCTGGCCAACCCCGTCCTGCCCGACGAGATCCTGCAGGGTACGGGATCCAATGGGATCCAATGGGATCCACCGGGATCCACCGGGATCCTGGGAACCCCGACACCCTCGGGATCCACCCCAAATCCTCAGGGTCCCCCCAAAATTCACTCCGGGGAAGCCTTTTGGGGTCAGGGATCCACTGGGATCCACCAGGATCTGCTGGGATCCACTGGGATCGCGGGAACCCTAAAACCCCTCGAGATCCACCCCAAATCCTCTGGGTCCCCCCAAAATTCAGTTCGGGAAGGCTTTTTGGGATCTGGGATCCACTTGGATCCACTGGGATCGTGGGAAGTCCAAACCCCTCAGGATCCCCCCAAAGTTCAGTCCAGGGAGCCGTTTTGGGCTCTGGGATCCACTGGGATCCAAAATCCTCAGGATCCCCCCCGAGAGTTCAATCCAGGAAGACTTTTGGGGGTCTGGGATCCACCAGGATCTGCTGGGATCCACCGGGATTGTGGGAACTCCCAAACCCCTCAGGATCCCCCCAAAGTTCAGTCCAGGGAGCCTTTTTGGGCTCTGGGATCCACTGGGATCCACTGGGATCCAAAATCCTCGGGATCCCCCCCGAGAGGTCAATCCAGGAAGACTTTTGGGGGTCTGGGATCCACTGGGATCCACTGGGATCATGGGAACCCCCAAACCCCTTGGGATCCACTCCGAACCTTCAGGATCCCCCCCAAAGTTGTGTTCCGGGGGACTTTTTGGGGTCTGGGATCCACTGGGATCTGCTGGGATCTGCTGGGATCCACTGGGATCGTGGGAGCCCCCAAAACCCTCGGGATCCACCTTGAGATCCTCAGGATCCCCCCCAAAGTTGTGTTCCGGGGGACTTTTTGGGGTCTGGGATCCACTGGGATCCACTGGGATCCACTGGGATCCACTGGGATCCAGCAGGACCAGGGGAACCCCCAGACCCCTCAGGATCCACCCCAAAGTGCAGCCCAGGGAGACCTTTGGGGTGTGGGATCCGTTTGGGGTTTGGGGTTCCCCTGGGGATTTTGGGGGGATGTTTGGGATTTCCCGGGGTTTGGGGTGTCCCTGACCCCATTTTCCCCTCATTTTTCCTTTTTTTTCCCCATTTTTCCCCATTCCAGAGGCCGTTCCGCAGCACCCACCCAGCGTGTGGGGTGGTTGGGGATTTTGGTGTTCTGACCCTGATTTTTCCCATTTCCCCCTTGTTTTTCCCCATTCCAGAGGCCGTTCCCGGCAGCATCCGCACGGCTGAGCACTCTGTGGGGTTTGGGGTGGTTTTGGGGTTTTTGGGCTGTTTCTGACCCTGTTTTTTCCCATTTTTCCCCATTTTAGAGGCCGTTCCAGGCAGCATCTCCACAGCCAGGAGCGTTGTGGGGTTTGGGGTGGTTTGGGGGATTTTTGGGGTATTTCTGACCCCGTTTTTGCCCATTTTCCCCATTCCAGAGGCCGTTCCCGGCAGCATCCACACAGCCGAGCACTTTGTGGGGTTCCTATGGGATTCTGTTTTTTTCTATGAGTTTGGGGTGAATTTTGGGGTATTTCTGACCCTGGTTTTTCCCATTTTCCCCTGTTTTTTCCCCATTTTGGAAGCCGTCCCTGGCAGCATCCACACAGCCGAGCACTTTGTGGCGTTTGGGGTGGTTTGGGGGATTTTTGGGGTATTTCTGACCCTGGATTTTCCCATTTTCCCCTGGTTTTTCCCCATTCCAGAGGCCGTTCCCGGCAGCATCCGCACGGCCGAGCACTTTGTGGGGTTTGGGGTGCTTTTTAAGGTTTTTGGGCTGTTTCTGACCCCATTTTTGCCCATTTTTCCCCATGTTAGAAGCCGTCCCTGGCAGCATCCGCACAGCCGAGCACTTTGTGGGGTTCCTATGGGATTCTGGTTTTTTCTATGAGTTTGGGGTGAATTTTGGGGTATTTCTGACCCTGGTTTTTCCCATTTTCCCCATTTTTCCCCATTTTAGAGGCCGTTCCCGGCAGCATCCGCACGGCCGAGCACTCTGTGGGGTTTGGGGTGGTTTTTGGGGATTTTTGGGGTATTTCTGACCCCGTTTTTTCCCATTTTTCCCCATTTTAGAGGCCGTTCCCGGCAGCATCCGCACGGCCGAGCACTTTGTGGGGTTCTGCCCCTTTCGAAGACCGTGGCTCAGCGGGGACCCCGAGTGCAGCAGCTGAGCCCCCCGGCCTTCCTGAGGGAGCTGCGGGACAGGGTCTGCATCGACCGCAAACCCCTCAGGTCTGCGACCCCCAAAAATGGGTCTGGGACCCCCAAAAATGGGTTTGGGACCCCCAAAAGGGTTGGGACCCCAAAGGGTTTGGGACCCCCAAAAATGGGTTTGGGACCCCTAAAAACCCCTTAGAGAGCCCCCCGGCCTTCCTGAGGGAGCTGCGGGACAGGGTCTGCATCGACCGAAAACCCCTCAGGTCTGCGACCCCCAAAAATGGGTCTGGGACCCCCAAAAATGGGTTTGGGACCCCCAAAAATGGGTCTGAGACCCCCAAAAATGGGTTTGGGACCCCCAAAAATGGGTCTGGGAACCCCAGAAATGGGTTTGGGACCCCAAAAATGGGTTTGGGACCCCTAAAAACCCCTAAAGAGCCCCTCGGCCTTCCTGAGGGAGCTCAGGACAGGGTCTGCATGGACCGCAAACCCCTCAGGTCTGCGACCCCCAGAAATGGGTCTGGGACCCCAAAAATGGGTCTGGGACCCCCAGAAATGGGTTTGGGGCCCCCAAAAAACCCCATAAAAACCCCCAAAATGGGTTTTGGGACCCCTAAAAACCCCTAAAGAGCTCCTCGGCCTTCCTGAGGGAGCTCAGGACAGGGTCTGCATGGACCGCAAACCCCTCAGGTCTGGGACCCCAAAACCACCCTAAAAAAACCCCATAAAAACCCCCAAAAACGGGCTCAGGACCCCAAAAATGGGTGTGGGACCCCCCCAAAATGGGTTTGGGACTCCCAAAAATGGGTTTGGGACCCCTAAAAACCCCTAAGGAGCCCCCCGGCCTTCCTGAGGGAGCTCAGGACAGGGTCTGCATGGACCGCAAACCCCTCAGGTCAGGGACCCCAAAAACCCCATAAAATCCCCATAAAAACCCCCAAAAATGGGTTTGGCACCCCCAAAAATGGATTTGGGACCCCCAAAAATGGGTTTGGGACCCCAAAAATGGGTTTGGGACCCTTAAAAACCCCTTAGAGAGCCCCCCGGCCTTCCTGAGGGAGCTGAGGACAGGGTCTGCATGGCGCAAACCCCTCAGGTCCTCGCGACCCCCAGAAATGGGTCTGGGACCCCCAAAAATGGGTCTGGGACCCCCAGAAATGGGTTTGGGACCCCAAAAATGGGTTTGGGACCCCCAAAAATGGGTCTGGGAACCCCAGAAATGGGTTTGGGACCCCAAAAATGGGTTTGGGACCCCTAAAAACCCCTAAAGAGCCCCTCGGCCTTCCTGAGGGAGCTCAGGACAGGGTCTGCATGGACCGCAAACCCCTCAGGTCTGCGACCCCCAGAAATGGGTCTGGGACCCCCAGAAATGGGTTTGGGGCCCCCAAAAAACCCCATAAAAACCCCCAAAATGGGTTTTGGGACCCCTAAAAACCCCTAAAGAGCTCCTCGGCCTTCCTGAGGGAGCTCAGGACAGGGTCTGCATGGACCGCAAACCCCTCAGGTCTGGGACCCCAAAAACCCCATAAAAACCCCATAAAAACCCCCAAAAACGGGCTCAGGACCCCAAAAATGGGTGTGGGACCCCCCCAAAATGGGTTTGGGACCCCCAAAAATGGGTTTGGGACCCCTAAAAACCCCTAAGGAGCCCCCCGGCCTTCCTGAGGGAGCTCAGGACAGGGTCTGCATGGACCGCAAACCCCTCAGGTCAGGGACCCCAAAAACCCCATAAAATCCCCATAAAAACCCCCAAAAATGGGTTTGGCACCCCCAAAAATGGATTTGGGACCCCCAAAAATGGGTTTGGGACCCCAAAAATGGGTTTGGGACCCTTAAAAACCCCTTAGAGAGCCCCCCGGCCTTCCTGAGGGAGCTGAGGGACAGGGTCTGCATCGACCGCAAACCCCTCAGGTCTGCGACCCCCAGAAATGGGTCTGGGACCCCCAAAAATGGGTCTGGGACCCCCAGAAATGGGTTTGGGACCCCAAAAATGGGTTTGGGACCCCCAAAAATGGGTTTGGGACCCTTAAAAACCCCTTAGAGAGCCCCCCGGCCTTCCTGAGGGAGCTGAGGGACAGGGTCTGCATCGACCGCAAACCCCTCAGGTCTGCGACCCCCAAAAATGGGTCTGGGACCCCCAAAAATGGGTCTGGGACCCCTAAAAACGGGTTTGGGACCCCAAAAAACCCCATAAAAACCCCAAAAATTGGTTTGGGACCCCTAAAAACCCCCTAAGGAGCCCCTCGGCCTTCCTGAGGGAGCTCAGGACAGGGTCTGCATGGACCGCAAACCCCTCAGGTCTGCGACCCCAAAAACCCCATAAAAACCCCATAAAAACCCCATAAAAACCCCATTAAAACCCCCAAAAATGGGCTCAGGACCCCAAAAATGGGTGTGGGACCCCCCCAAAATGGGTTTGGGACCCCCAGAAATGGGTTTGGGACCCCTAAAAACCCCTAAGGAGCCCCCCGGCCTTCCTGAGGGAGCTGAGGGACAGGGTCTGCATGGACCGCAAACCCCTCAGGTCTGCGACCCCAAAAACCCCATAAAAACCCCCAAAAATGGGCTCAGGACCCCAAAAATGGGTTTGGGACCCCAGAAATGGGATCTGCACCCCAAAAAACCCCATAAAAACCCCCAAAATGGGTTCAGGACCCCAAAAAATGGGACCTGCGCCCCAAACCGTGGGTTTGGGACCACAAAAAATCTTTTTTTTGGAGGGATTTTGGGGTTTCTGGGGTGATTTTTGTGGGGTTTTTGTGTGGGTTTTTGGTGGTTTGGGGGTTTTTTGGGGTGGTTTTGGGGGTTTTTGGGGTCCCTGAGGTGGATTTTGGGGTCCCTGAACCCCGATTTTGGTTCCCTCTGTCAGGTTCTGTGCCGAGCGCCTGCACTCCCTGCTCCGCACCCTCGCCCTCCCCGACGTCGCCGATTTCTCCCCCATCACCCTCGTGGCCAATTTCGCCACCTTGGTCAGCACCTACAGCAAAGGTGGGGTCAAAAAACCCTCAAAATAACCCAAAAATACCCTAAAAATCCCCCCAAAAATATCCCATAGCCCTGCTCAGCACCTACAGCAAAGGTGGGGTCAAAAAACCCTCAAAATAACCCAAAAATACCCTAAAAATCCCCCCAAAAATATCCCATAGCCCTGCTCAGCACCTACAGCAAAGGTGAGGTCAAAAACCCCAAAATAACCCAAAAATACCCTAAAATACCCTAAAAATACCCCATAACCCTGGTCAGCACCTACAGCAAAGGTGAGGTCAAAAACCCCAAAAAGTCCCCCAAAAAATCCCCCAAAAATCCCCCAAAAATGCCCTATAAACCTGGTGAGCACCTACAGCAAAGGTGAGGCTAAAAAAACCCAAAAAGAACCCCAAACCACCCCAAAATCCCCCAAAAATCCCCCCAAAATATCCCATAGCCCTGGTCAGCACCTACAGCAAAAGTGAGGTCAAAAAACCCCCAAAATAACCCCAAAAATACCCTAAAAATACCCCAAAAATGCCCCTAAATACCCTAAAAATACCCCATAACCCTGGTCAGCACCTACAGCAAAGGTGAGGCCAAAAATCCCCAAAAATACCCCAAAAATACCCCAAAACTTCCCCCAAAATATCCTATAATCCTGCTCAGCACCTACAGCACAGGAGGGGCCAAAACACCCCAAAAGTCCCCAAAAAAATCCCCCCAAAAATCCCCCAAAAATGCCCTATAAACCTGGTGAGCACCTACAGCAAAGGTGAGGCTAAAAAAACCCAAAAAGAACTCACAAAGAACCCAAAACCACCCCAAAAATCCCCCCAAAATATCCCATAGCCCTGGTCAGCACCTACAGCAAAGGTGAGGTCAAAAAACCCCAAAATAACCCCAAAAATACCCTAAAATACCCCAAAAAATGCCCCTAAATACCCTAAAAATACCTCATAACCCTGGTCAGCACCTACAGCAAAGGTGAGGCCAAAAAATCCCCAAAAATACCCCAAAAATACCCCCAAAACTTCCCCCAAAATATCCTATAATCCTGCTCAGCACCTACAGCACAGGAGGGGCCAAAACACCCCAAAAAGTCCCCAAAAAAACCCCCCAAAAATCCCCCAAAAATGCCCTATAAACCTGGTGAGCACCTACAGCAAAGGTGAGGCTAAAAAAACCCAAAAAGAACCCACAAAGAACCCAAAACCACCCCAAAATCCCCCCCAAAATCCCCCCAAAATATCCCATAGCCCTGGTCAGCACCTACAGCAAAGGTGAGGTCAAAAAAACCCCAAAATAACCCCAAAAATCCCCTAAAAAATACCTCTGAATTCTGGGCAGTACCTGTAGCAAAGGTGGGGTCAAAAACCCAAAAAAAATTCCCCCAAAATACCCCACAAAAACCCCAAAATCCCCCCAAATCCCCTCCAAATCTCCCCGAAATTCTCCCCCCAAAAACCCCTAAAATTCCCCCTAAAATCCTCAAAATTCCCCCGAAATTGACCCCAAATCCATTAAAAAAAAAACCCAAATCCCTCAAAATCCCCCCAAATTTCTTCTCAAAAAATCAAAACCCCCAAATCACCAAAAAAACCCCAAAATCCTCTGGAAATCCCCCAAAAATCCCCTCCCAAAAACCCCAAAATCCCCAACAGCCCCCCAAAATCCCCCGAAAAACCAAAATCTCCCCCAAAAATTCCCCCTAAAATCCTCAAAATTCCCCTTAAATTGACCCCAAATCCCTGAAAATCCCCCCGAATCCACCTCAAAATGCCCCCCAAAAAACCTCCCCAAATCACCCCTAAAATCCCCCCAAAAAACCCCAAAATCCCCCCCAAAAAAACCCCCAAAAAACCCCAAAAAAACCCCAAATTCCCCCCTCACATCCCCCAAATCCCCCCAAAAAAACCCAAAATCCCCCCTTAAATTCCCCCAAAACCTCCCCAAAATCCCCCTCAAAAAACCCAAAAAAACCCTCCAAAAACCCCAAATCCCCCCAAAAACCCCAAATCACCCCAAAAAACCCCCAAATCCCCCGAATTTGCCCCAAACCCGCTCAGGTTTCACCATCATCATCGAACCCTTCGACGATCGCACCCCGAGCATCGCCAACCCCGTGCTGCACTTCAGGTCTGGGGGCAAATTTGGGCAATTTTGGGGGGAATTTGGGGTTTTTTTGGGATTTTTTGGGATTTTGGGTTTTTGGGAGGGATTTTGGGGTTTTTTGGGGGTTTTTTGGGGAATTTTGGGGGGAATTTTAAGGAGATTTTTGGTTTTTTTTTGAGAAGGGATTTTGGTGGATTTGGGGGCAATTTGGGGTTTTTTGGGGGGGATTTGGGGTTTTTTGGGATTTTTGGGGATTTGGGGTTATTTTGGGGTTTTTTGGGGGGATTTTGGGGGATTTTAAGGGGATTTTTGGGGTGGATTTTGGTTTTTTTGAGATGGGATTTTGGTTGGTGGGATTTTTGGGTTTTGGTTTTTGGGGATTTTGGGTTTTGGGGGATTTTGGGGGTTTTTTTTGGGGGATTTTTGGGGTTTTTTGGGGAATTTTGGAAATTTTAAGGAGATTTTTGGGGTGGATTTTGGGTGTTTTTTAGAGATGGGATTTTGTTGGATTTGGGGGGAATTTGGGGTTTTTTGGGGGGATTTTGGGGGATTTTGGGGGGAATTTTAAGGAGATTTTGGGTGGATTTGGGGTTTTTTGAGATGGGATTTTGGTGGATTTGGGGGGAATTTGGGGTTTTTTTGGGATTTTTGGGGGTTTGGGGTTTTTGGGGGGAATTTGGGGTTTTTTGGGGGGGATTTGGGGGTTTTGGGGGAATTTTGGGGGAATTTTAAGGAGATTTTGGGTGGATTTTTGGGTGGTTTTTTTTAGATGGGATTTTGGTGGATTTGGGTTTTTTTTGGGGGGACTGCGGAGGGATTTCAGGTTTTGGGGGATTTGGGAAGGATTTTGGGGTTTTTTGGGGGGATTTGAGGTTATATTTGGGTTATTTTGGGCTTATTTTGGGGTTATTTTTAAGGTTATTTTTGAGTTATTTTTGAGTTATTTTCGGGTTATTTTGAGGTTATTTTTGAGTTATTTTTGAGGTTATTTTGGGGTTATTTTGGGGCTATTTTTGAGGTTATTTTTGGGTTATTTTGGGGCTATTTTGGGTTATTTTTGGGTCATTTTTGGGTTATTTTTGGGTTGTTTTCCCCCCCAGCTGCCTGGACGCCTCCATCGCCATCCGGCCGGTGTTCGAGCGCTTCCAGTCGGTCATCGTCACCTCGGGGGTGAGAGACCCCAAAAAAATCCCCAAAAAATCCCAAAAATGCATTAAATAGCCCTGAAATTCCCTCATCGTCACCTCAGGGGTGAGAGACCCCAAAAACCCCAAAAATACCCCAAAAACACCCCAAAAACACCCCAAATCATCTCAGCATCACCTCGGTGTCAGACCCCCAAAAATCCAAAAACCAAAAATCACCCAAAAATACCCCAAAATCATCTCAGTGTCGCTTTAGTGATGAGACTCCAAAAAACCCCAAAAATAGCAAAAAAACCACCCCCAAATCACCCCAAAAATATCCCAAAAAATCATCTCAGCATCACCTTGGGGGTGAGACCCCAAAAATCACCCCAAAAATACCCCAAAATCAGCTCAGTGTCGCTTTGGTGGTGAGACCCCCAAAAAACGCCCAAAATATCCCAAAATTCCCCCCAAAACCCCAAAACCTCCCAAAAAACCCCACAAAATCCCCCCCAAAAAAGCCCCAAATCCCCCAATCTCACCTCAAAAAAAGCCCAAAATCCACCCCAAAAAGCCCATAGAAAACCCCCAAAAATACCCCAAAATTCACCCCAAAAAACCCCAAAACCTCCCAAAAAACCCCACAAAATCCCCCCCAAAAAACCCCAAATCCCCCTTAAAAAAAACCCAAATCCCCCCAAAACTCCCCTCAAAAAAAAACCCAAAATCCCCCCAAAAAACCCCATAAAAAAACCCAAAATTCCCCCAAATCCTCCCAAAAAACCCCACAAAATCCCCTAAAAAAAAAACCCCCAAAAACCTCCCCCCAGAAAAACCCCAAAATCCCCCCCCAAAAAAGCCCAAAATCCCCCAAAAAACCCATAGAAAACCCCAAAAATACCCCAAAATCCACCCCAAAACCCCAAAACCTCCCAAAAACCCCCCAAAATCCCCCAAAAAACCCCAAAATCCCCAAAAAAACCCAAAAACCCCAAAACTCCCTCCCAAAAAAGCCCAAAATCCCCCCAAAAACCCCATAAAAAACCCCAAAATTCCCCTAAATCCTCCCAAAAAACCCCACAAAATCCCCCCTAAAAAAACCCCCAAAAATCCCTCCAGAAAAACCCCAAAATCCCCCAAAAAAAGCCCAAAATCCCCCCAAAAAACCCCTAAAAAACCCCAAAATTCCCCTAAATCCTCCCAAAAAACCCACAAAATCCCCCTAAAAACCCCAAAAATCCCTCCAGAAAAACCCCAAAATCCCCGAAAAAAGCCCAAAATCCCCCCAAAAAACCCCTAAAAAACCCCAAAATTCCCCTAAATCCTCCCAAAAACCCACAAAATCCCCCTAAAAACCCCCAAAAATCCCTCCAGAAAACCCCAAAATCCCCCCCAAAAAAAGCCCAAAATCCCCCAAAAAAACCCATAAAAACCCCAAAAATCCCCTAAATCCTCCCAAAAAACCCCACAAAAATCCCCCTAAAAACCCCCAAAAATCCCTCCAGAAAAACCCCCAAAATCCCCCCCAAAAAAGCCCAAAATCCCCCCAAAAAACCCCATAAAAAACCCAAAATTCCCCCAAATCCTCCCCAAAAAACCCCACAAAATCCCCCTAAAAAACCCCAAAAATCCCCTCCAGAAAACCCCAAAATCCCCCCCAAAAAAGCCCAAAATCCCCAAAAAACCCTAAAAAACCCAAAATTCCCCTAAATCCTCCCAAAAAACCCCACAAAATCCCCCCAAAAAAACCCCAAAAATCCCTCCAGAAAAACCCCAAAATCCCCCCCAAAAAAGCCCAAAATCCCCCAAAAAACCCATAAAACCCCAAAATTCCCTAAATCCTCCCAAAAACCCCACAAAATCCCCTAAAAAACCCCCAAAATCCCTCCAGAAAAACCCCAAAATCCCCCCCAAAAAAGCCCAAAATCCCCCCAAAAACCCCATAAAAAACCCAAAATTCCCCCAAATCCTCCCAAAAAACCCCACAAAATCCCCCAAAAAACCCCCAAAAATCCCTCCAGAAAAACCCCAAAATCCCCCCAAAAAAACCGCCCAAAATCCCCCCAAAAAACCCATAGAAAACCCCCAAAAATAAAAGGCCCCCAAAATCCCAAACCCCAAAACCCCAAAACCTCCAAAACCCAAACCCCACAAAATCCCCCCAAAAACCCACAAATCCCCCCCAAAAAACCCCCAAAACCCCCCCAAAAAAGCCCAAAATCCCCCCAAAAAACCCCATAAAAAACCCCAAAATTCCCCTAAATCCTCCCAAAAACCCCACAAAATCCCCTAAAAAAACCCCCAAAAATCCCTCCAGAAAAACCCCAAATCCCCCAAAAAGCCCAAAATCCCCAAAAAACCCCTAAAAACCCCAAAATTCCCTAAATCCTCCCAAAAAACCCACAAAAATCCCCCTAAAAAACCCCAAAATCCCTCCAGAAAAACCCCAAAATCCCCCAAAAAAGCCCAAAATCCCCCCAAAAAACCCCTAAAAAAACCCCAAAATTCCCTAAATCCTCCCAAAAAACCCACAAAATCCCCCTAAAAAAACCCCCAAAAATCCCTCCAGAAAAACCCCCAAATCCCCCCCAAAAAGCCCAAAATCCCCCCAAAAAACCCATAAAAACCCCAAAATTCCCCTAAATCCTCCCAAAAAACCCCACAAAATCCCCCTAAAAAACCCCAAAAATCCCTCCAGAAAAACCCCAAAATCCCCCCAAAAAGCCCAAAATCCCCCCAAAAAACCCCATAAAAACCCCAAAATTCCCTAAATCCTCCCAAAAACCCCACAAAATCCCCCCTAAAAAAACCCCCAAAAATCCCTCCAGAAAAACCCCCAAAATCCCCCCAAAAAGCCCAAAATCCCCCCCAAAAAACCCCTAAAAAACCCCAAAATTCCCTAAACCCCCCCAAAAACCCCACAAAACCCCCTAAAAAACCCCCAAAAATCCCTCCAGAAAAACCCCCAAAACCCCCCCAAAAAAGCCCAAAATCCCCCCAAAAACCCATAAAAACCCCCAAAATTCCCCTAAATCCTCCCAAAAAACCCCACAAAATCCCCCTAAAAAAACCCCAAAAATCCCTCCAGAAAAACCCCAAAATCCCCCCAAAAAAGCCCAAAATC